>NC_053389.1:456698008-456733000 GCF_905171765.1 Bufo bufo
ATCTACGTTTTAATTCTAAGTCTTTATCAAGCTGTCCTAAGTTTTTAGTAAAGTCACTATAACACAGCATGGAGTGTCTGCCAGTGGAGCTCAGAATGGCCCACCCAAGAGCTTATTGCAGTTATGAAGATTATGTTCCTAATTTTCCTACACATCTTTACTCAGATACCATGTATCATTGGTCTTGTCAATTAAAATCAAGTAAAGGAATATATTTTTAAAAATGTTCAATTTTTTTTTTTTTTTACCATTACCTGTGTTATAAAATTATATATTTGTTTATTTTCAGGGTCGTAAAAGTGAAGCTGAACAATACTTTTTAAAAGCAATTCAGCTGGATCCCACCAAAGGAAATTGTTATATGCATTACGGTGAGTAAAAAATGGTTGTTATTATCCAGAGTAATTTTGTATGATGGTTGCATGTGTGCTTTTTCTGTTGTGTTTATTCTAAAGAGGTTTTCCAGGAGTTTTACACTTATACTCACATATCCTCAAGTACAATTATTTACACATATTCTCTGGATAGGTCATCAGTATCTGATCGGTGGGGGTCCAACACCCAGGACCTCCGCAGATCAGCTGTTTCAGAATGCACAGCGCTTCTGTGAGTACTGTGGCCTTCCCTCAGCTTTTCCTAGGCTCGTGATGACACTTTCATCGGTCACGTGGCCTAGGCACTGCTACGAGTGCCGATGCTTCCCAAACAGCTGATCAGTCCAACACCTAGGAACTCCGCAGATTAGATGTCTCTCAGCCTTCTGTAGGCCATGTTACTTCACTTTCATTAGTCAACTGGCCTAGACGCAGCTCTGCCCCATTAAAGTGAATGGGGCTGAGCTGCAATACCAAGCACAGATGCTATACAATGTTCGGTGCTGTGCTTGGTAAGCAGAGAGAATGCTATGGCGTTACTCCAAGTGCCGTTGCCTTCTCAAACAGCTGATCTTTGGGGTCCCAGGTGTCGGACCCCAACCGATCATATACTGTTGACCTATCCAGAGGTTCAGCTGATGTTTATATATAAAGTATATACTGTATAAATTCAGCATCAGTTTTTTCTTATTTTTTGCTATTAACATAGGATGTCCACCCAAAACAGGCCATAAATACTTTTATGGGCATATTTTATTGTTATTTTTATAGTTAATTAATTTTTCATCAGTTTGTCTACCACACCTTTCAGCTTTGCTACATCCAGACTTGTCCTTCTCACTCATTTCCATCAGAGTGTTGCTCTGTTGGCTCCATCTGTAGCCTTCAGGGGGAAGATATAATAAGGATATGCCTAAACAAGTCACAAATTTTGTTGCAGGTGCTGTTATTTGAAAAAAAAATTCAACATTTTGGCATTTTACACCACCTTCGCCACTTTTGAAAAGTGTTGAAGGGGTTGGCCCTTCTCAAGCATTGGTGGCATATCACTAGGATATGCCACTAATGTCTGATAGGTGCATATCCCACCTATGGGACCCATACCTATCTATAGAACGAAGCCCACAAAGTGAAGGAGAGTGGACCACACATGCACATCCGTTCTCCATTCGTTTCTATTAGAGTGCTGGCTCAGCTATTTCCATCATCCCCACAGAAGTGAAAGGAGAGGTGCCCCACTTCCCACTCATTTCTATGGGACTTCCGAAAATAGCCGAGCGCGTTGGCACTCCTGTAAAAATGAATGGAGAGCAGTTGCAAATGCGTGGTCTGCTCTCCTTCACTTTGCATGCTCCATTCTAGAGATTAGCAACCTTTAGTTTAATTCCAAATTCATCACTGCAATATTTTATAAAAGTTACAAACTTACTCCAGTAGGAGGGCGTCATAGGAAAACTGAAATTCTAGACAAAAGTAGAAGGTTTAAAGATGCCGCAATTTTATCAATGTGCAACATTTCATAAATTTGGCACAATATTCCAATGCAGATTCAAGCAAAAACTGAAAAATTACCCTCATGATTTCCTCCCTTTATCTTTATCTTCTTAACAGCTCATTTCATTTAAATTCTTAAAACTGATAGGAATATGGTTTAAATAAGTGTTTTTGAGCTGTCAGGCATCTAGACAATAAGGGCTACAGATTGAGCTTTCAGAGCAGTAACTTTTTCATTAGAAAAGGTAAATGTAACGGTCACGTCCACACACACACACACACACACACACACTCAGGGGGGAGGATAGTGACCACTGCGCTCCACCCTCACCCCTGGCCCTGCCTACTTGCCACACGAGCCCTGATGACAGGGGACAACTGGACGGCAGTCCCTAACTTAGGATATGTGCGGGAAGGACAAACAAGACAAATAATGGATAGTGAAAAACCAAGAGAGCAACGCAGTACAGAGGGATAAGCAAAGAATGGTCAGGAGAAGCCGGGGTCAAATACCAGGAGAGTAGAGAAGCACAACAGGAGTCCGCAAAGAATAGTCAGGTGGAAGCCGAGGTCAAATTACCAGGAGAGATGCGCAGTTCAGGAGGAGCAGGCAAAGGATCGTCAGGGAACAGGATCAGGTAAGTATGCAGGTATCCAACAAATCACCAGGAACCTAAATTAACAGGCAACCTGTGGCCAGCAGGCTGCCTGTTAAATACTAGTTAGCTGGGGTCATATGACGTGGCCAGCGTCACATGACCTGCACCAGGAAGTACAGCTGAGCACCGAGTGCCCAGCTCGGTGCTCAGACCTCGCCTGGTTGCTGGGGGAACTGGGGACGCCGGCAGCGCGGAGGAGACATGCGCGGCCGGTCCGTCCCGCCCCCTATCACCAAGGAGATTAGGACGCTGTTCGCGTCCTCGCTCCTGAACAGAAACGGGACGCCGGCGGCGCTGAGGAGAGCGAGCGCCCCGGCGTCTCATGACAGTAAAGCTATCGAGCTTATGTTTCTTTAATTATTATTAGCCTAGTTTTTCTACTATAAAAATCTGTTTCTTATTTGATCTTTTGTTAATCTTGAAGTTCCAATCTGACATTTTGACGTTAATTACTTTATAAAATGTATGTCTTCTGTACTCAATATTATTTCATAACCTGAGTACCCTTAGAAATGTAATTAGGATTTATAGTAAGGCTTAAAGTAAAGTATCTGTTCCTCATATAGTTTGAGTTATGATTGTACTTAACTTTGCAGATTCTGAAAATTTCCATAGTGGAAATAACTGCTAAAGAATAACTTTTGGATAGATTGCTGGTGATAACTTAAATTTTTGAACAAGGAAGATTAAAAGAGCACAACATAGTAATAGACTATATCAGTGGTAGTTAAACTCAAGTACATCCCTTGACTCCATCAATGGCCACACTTCAATTTAATCCAGGCCTTCTTGAGAAGTAGACATTCGCACATACACATATCTTTTCTTTATCTGCCAATATTTTAGTTGACTAAAGTCTACTTTGGACAAAAGAAAAAAAAATTACAAAATACATGTAATGGGATCATAGACATAGATGCACATAAATATACACACAGCACACCGTATGTATTTACCATTGCCATTTGAGGATTACTGGACTAGATGAGAAGTCTGACCTATGACTCTGAGAATGAAGGTGATCCAGTCCCCTTCTCTGTTTTTCCCTGCATGGTGGCACCCCAACCAGCCAGTGTGCAAGGGAGCTTCAGCTTAGCTCCACTCAAGTGATTGGGGCTGGCTACAGTTCCCTCTACTGCCAGGTGGTTAGGAGCATCTGTGTAGGACACATATTTTCCCATAAAACTATATACCAATCTGCTCAGCTCCTCCCGCTCTGTAATGCTGTCTTCAGCTCAAACACCATGTTAAAAGTGGAGGGTTTCCATTAATATAATGGCAATACCCCTTTATTCATTGTGTAATTATTTTTATTCTTCCTGTTTTTATTCATTCGGCACAGTGATTTATTTTATGTTATAAAATATCTAAAATTGAAATGTAAATGTTTAAATATTGCTGACAGTTTCTCCACACAACAATATGGCAATGTACAGTACTTTTCTTTTAACAAAACCAATACCATCTGTTTAGGATGCATTTCATCATTTCAAATAGTTTTGGTTTGTAAAATATAAAAATAAAAAAAAATAGACCATGCTGAAGAACTCTTAAAGATCAAACAGCACATATTATATGCTAAAGTTATTTGTTTTTATTGGTTGAAATAAACCTTTGGCACTGGTCCTTGACTCATTTATGAGCCATATTTCCAGCATCACAGATAGTTATTTTCTGTACTTCACAGTGATTGAATAATCTCCATTATTACTAATCAACAGAAGGGCCATTCCCCTCATCCAGCCTTCTCTATAAACTAGTATTGCCAAAAGCAATACAGAGCAAGCAGCATTCCGAAATCAGCATGAACTGAAATCTCCAGGCCCTTGACCACAGGTTTGATAGAAACTAATTTGGAATAAATTAATCAGTTGGCCTCCTTAACTTACTATGCTGCATGTTCTCTGCACAGAGAGGAATGTCTTTGTGTGGCGCTCAGGAAGGACCACCCAATAGGTTGAATGTGATGATGCACTTAACACAAAGTTTCAGATCAGTTCAGCCTCTAAGCTATTTCCAATACAACAGTCAATTGAAACAGTTCAAGGTATTGAAGCCTGGAAACGGAAACTAGAATTGGGGACTTGCTCTTTGTAATCATTAGGAGGTGTGCTTATTAGCCACAGGCAACACCACACAAACATTTTTGTTTGCTCTTTCTATTATAATATAGTTATAGGACTAGTTATCAAAAATGCTGAGAATAACGGTATGTGTGCCATTGACTTGACATTACGATTACAGTAGTGTGTCTGAGCCCTCATACTGAAGTTAATTTGCCATGTGTACTGTGTAAATGATGACTTTAGTTTCTTTTTGTATAATAAAAACTTCCGAAAGGTCATAAAAATCATTTGTTAAAATTGATATTTAAATTGATGGTTAGGTAGAGTTCTAAATCTTTATCAATTAAATTAACATGCATATTTCAATGTAGTACAAAGTCACAAACGAGAGGTACAGTTTACAGAAACTTCTGGTCATGTGGCCAACAGCAAGACCTGTACCTGTGATGGGTTGTGTCATCACAGTGTCTGCAATGATAGCCGGTAGAAATAAAGAAAGTTATAAAAAAATTAAATTTGGCTGCTTTGCCGAAGTTCACAAAGAAATTTTATTTCTTAAGAATTTCCGTACTCCATCACAATTCGCATTCCATCGTATGTAGCAGCTGAAATGATCGGGAATGGCGATCGCTCTGCTCCTTTCCCCCACAGCATTGAACCCCTCAGATGCCGCGTTCAATGCTGATCACAGCATCTGGTCTTTCAGGGGTTAACCATGGGTTAAAAACCAAAAAAGACATACTCACCTAATCCATTTGCTTGCGGAGAGGCCAAGAAAACGTGCCAAATTTCGCACACGCTCAAGTTGGCCGTGACGGCCTCGGCGCGTGCAAATGGATAAGGTATTTTTTGTTTTTTTTAACATTTCAGGAAAAAATTATTAGTTACCATGAAGCGCAAGGAAATTCGGCTTTATGACTAACCAAATTTTTCCTGAAATTCGGATCGAAGTCCACTTAGTAATCTTCGATTGCCTCAACACTAGTATCTGGCAATAAGTTGTACGTTTGGTAGGCCCAAATAGGGCATCTTCACCTAAAGTTCTCTGATCTTAGACATACTAAAGTTGTCCATATTCTTTCGTTCAGCCAACAGCCATCTCTCCCAGCTACCGCATACACACTCAGCTTGGCCAAGCATATATGTATTTTCAATGGGTAGAGGGAAGAAAGCCGCTGACAGCCAACGTTGCTGATATGTATGGGGAGCTGTCAGGAGGTTCCCATACACATCATATTTTCTGGTGGCCCCACTAAAAATATTGAGTTGGGCGAACAATAAACTATTGTATATGAGGGGCCTTTAGCAAAGGCATGGTCACAGAATATGTACGGTAGATGTGTAGACACTAAGCTAGCATGTGACAAGAACACCATGCATCTATGTCCGTAAGAATCTTATTGGAATGGCTTGGACTTGAGCAGCTGCACGTCATTATAATAATTTGCAACTCCATTTAAAATGCAAACTAGACGTTCTGCTTGTATCAGCCATCTAACAGAATGCCTCTTGAGCCTTAATAATATACCATCAGACATTGTGAATATTACGACGCCCAAGCTATCTGCAGACAAATGGGTGGCTTTTTACAGCTTTCATTTACTTTGATTAATTTGCTTGCATGAAATGAAAGGCTGACACTCGCTTGCTTTAAGGACATTGTTGTGTATAACTTTCCTTTCAGTTCAGTGAATTAAATACTCAAGCTTAGTTTATTTTGTGTGTGCTTCTTAAATGTCGTCAGAGACTGATTCATGATCATTTACTTCAAAGCAAGACTGTAACATGACCCATTGAGTATATATATGAGAACCCTTAAACAAGTGCTCACCCTCTTTGTAGTTGGCTCCAGTGGCAATTACTGTACTTGATGCATAGTGATCTTTTGAGGCATTTAAAAAGGATTTGACATATAAAGCAGTAGGAAATGTTTAGTTTTTTTCTGTTTTAAATATAGTCTGTAATCAAGAGAAATGTCAATGAGAAACATTTGTAATGTTTAGCTGTCTGTATACTATTATAGGCCTAAAGTATCTGCAGTTGTATGATTCCTTGGCATTAATGGATTTGCTTTAAATTACTTTAAAGGGGTATTCATTTTAACGCTTATCTCTATGATATGCCATCAGTAGAACCCTTGCTGATCTGGTTTTTGCCTTCACAGTGGTCAGTGCAATAAACTGCCGTGCCCTGCCAGGAGGGTGGCCAGGAGTGCAACTGTTCTGGGAAAACCTAAGAAGGGGATGCAGTGCTACACCAGAACTGCAGCCTTTAATTCTCAAGATCAATGTGGGTCTTAGAGGTCAAATTCTAGCCAATCAATAAGGTGTTGACACATCTTCACAATAAGTGTAAGGGTACTTTCACACTAGCATTATTCTTTTCCGGCATTGAGTTCCGTCACAATGGCTCAATACCGGAAAAGAACTGATCAGTCTTATCCTAATGCATTCTGAATGGAGAGCAATCCGTGCAACAGTTTTCTCTCCGGCCAAAAAAACGGAATGGAGAGCAATCCGTTCAGGATGTCTTCAGTTCAGTCTTTTTGCCATTTCAGGATGGAGAAAATACCGCAGCATGCTGCAGTTTTCTCTCTGGCCAAAAATACTGATCACTTGCCGGAATGCCGGATCCGGCATCAATTTACATTGAAGTGTATTAGTGCCGGATCCGTCATTAAGTGTTCCGGCAAAACAGAATCGTCATTCTGGTCTGCGCATGCGCAGACCGAAAAAGATGCAAAAAAATGTTATACCGGATCCGTTTTTCCGGATGACACCGGAGAGACGGATCCGGCATCTCAATGCATTTGTCAGACGGATCCGCATCCGGATCCGGCATCTCAATGCATTTGTCAGACGGATCCGGATCCGTCTGACAAATGCCATCAGTTTGCATACGTTTTGCGACGGAACTGCCTGCCGGAATCCTCTGCCGCAAGTGTGAAAGTACCCTTACCTCTTCAAAGAAGAGTTACCCAAAAGTACAGAATGCTATCTACAGGGAATTTAAATGAGGTGTGGTAGAAGAACGTTATAAAAGGCTCTTGTGTACATGAAATATGTGAAAATTGGAGGCAGTCATGATTTTATGATGACTTTGTGTGGATTCATATCAACAAGTTCAATATAAGCCTGCAATCAAGACAATTAGATTCTAATGTGTGGATATAATTTTGATTTTTAAGCATGCTTAAAGATCAGCGCTTGTCTGCGGCAGATCATGCTGTCTAATAGCAATCCGCAAACCACTAGATAGTATGGGGACGAGCGATGGCATAGCTATCAATCCTCCCCTTGCTGAGAAGGAGATCGCTGCATATAATAGCAGTGGTCTGCTCCGCTAGCTAGCAAGCGATTGTCGGGAAGGAACACTTCCCTTCCGACAGTCGCCTGCTCAATCGGCCTGAGTAATACTGGCCTTAGGGTGCTGGTTAGTGCTGAGCGAATCCAGCTTCAGATCCTACATCCGAAGTCAATTTGCTCAAAACTTTGTTTTAATGCTGTACGGAGACCCGTTTCCATACAGCATTTATATGTATGGGCTCCGGCGAGGGAAATTCGTTATTACTGAAGTCTAACGGGACTTCTAAGAATAACTTCTGGATTAGATTTTTCAACTTTAAAACCATTTTCAAACAAGGGTCCGAAGTCAAATCGAATGCCGAAGTTACTTACCGAAGTCTTGAGACTTTGGTGATAACTCTGTTCACCTCACTGGAGCCCATACATTTTACTGCTATATGGAGACAGTTCTCTGTACAGCATTAAAACAAAGTTTTGAGTGAATCGACTTCAGATCTAGGATCCGAAGCTCGATTCGCTCAACACTAGTGCTGGCACACAGCGCAGTTTTCACGCAGCTCTGACACAGTTACTACATCAACAAACATGCATTTACAATGCATTTTGTTATTGTAGCTAGCTGAAATGATGAAATGAATAGTGCCAGGTGTTGGTCCCCAACTATAGATGTTGGTTCTGAGGATTGGTCAACAACAGTGATGGTCAGTTCGCAGTGTTCGCCAGCGAACACATGCGGGCTGCCATCTTTAGTAAGGTAGACTAACCCGTCCGGCGATGCACAGGTCAGCCCTTACCTGTGCCTGTACCGGGAGCCGGTCTGAAATCAAATGCGGTCACCGGGAGCAGACAGTTCCGAGAACAGCCGCCGGGGGCCTTCATCGGGCTGTTCTCGGAACTGCCTGCTCCCGGTGACTGCATTTGATTTCAGACCGGCTCCCGGCACAGGTAAGGGCTTACCTGTGCATCGCCGGACTGGTGAGTCAAGATGGCAGCCCGCATGTGTTCGCTGGCGTACACTGCGAACTGACCATCACTGGTTAACAATATCATTAGCCCCAAAAAAAAAACACTTTAATTTTTTATCATCCTCTGCCTCTTAGCCCACCACCAGGGCTGTGATGGCTATGGCTGTTTTGTCATATAATCTCATCTCTCATGATATACATCTCGTTACTGCTTATATAAAAAAAAAAAAAGTTTTTTTAACATATGACCCATTTCATCTTATGCTTTTTTTTTTGTTTGTTTTTCTTTTTTCACTTTTTCACTATTATTCATTGAGACCCACACCTCACTGGAGTCATTTCAGCTTTGTGGTTCATGATGGACTGACTGCTATTCAGATGAGTAATTTTGGAGTCTTTTGAAATGCAAACAGAGGATAACCACTACTTTATGTGGTCATCTGATAACGGCACTAATTAGCTCTAAACGTTTAACGGTCAGATTTAATCACTTAGGAAAAGGAAGAAAACTTTCCTGGCCCTACTCCTTGTATGGAGGTAGAGAGTCCTCATGGCTGAATTATTGCAGGGGAGTTAATGACTGCAGTATGGGAGAAGGTAGGAAGAGGCAGACAACATCGATCACGAAGATAAAGCATGAATGTGCTCACTGACAGCTGCGTTCTCTGTCTTCTTTCTACCACTGAATTCAGTACTGCTTGCTATTCCTTGACATATGCATTTGCATTGCAGGCCAGTTTCTTCTGGAAGAAGGCCGTATTATGGAAGCAGCAAAAATGGCTAAGAAAGCTGCAGAACTGGACAGCTCTGAATTTGATGTTGTCTTTAATGCAGCTCACATGCTCAGGTAAGTGAGATCCTGGCATATTGCCTAGTACAGTATGGTAATACTATGTAATATCAGTACACAGAGGCAAAATGACACACATACATGTGACGATCTGCATGAATAGTCACAGAAAACATGCAAACAATTTCTCATTTACTTGGCGACATTAATATTTTTCTTTTGAATTCTGGTGACGATTTTTTTTTTGCATTATGCACATGATGTACGTATTTTGCAAAATACGGCCACCATCCGTGTTGTATACGCGTTTTTTTAATTTATTTTGCGGACCCATTGACTTCGAAGTTTCCGTGGTCCACATTTTGTGCCCATTTATAGGAGATGCTCTTTCTTTTTGCAGAACGGACATACGGATGCGGAAGGCACACGTGTGATCCATGTGCCTTCCGCATCCGTATGTCTGTTCTGCAAAAAGATAGAATATATTCACAAAAAGCAGACCATGGCCTCATTAAAGTCAGTAGATTTGCAAACAAAATGCGGACTGTATCAGTAATTTTACGGATCCACAATTTGCAGACCGCAAAATAGATACAGTTGTGTGCATGAGGCTTTCGATGCAACAGTAAATGCAGCCATATTGTTACTTTTGAATTGGCTTCGCAGTAACTGATATTAATATTCTCATTTTGTAATTTATTGAACTGTGTAACAAAATGACTGTTTACCTTCAGTTTTTGAGAAGCTCATATGTACAACCAATGTGGCCGCTCTTGCCTCTCTCACTTTTGCAAAAATGGTTGCCACCTTAATACTGAAAAGTGCCAATATCTGGTTGTTAAGAAGGATAACTACCAAATTTAGGCTGATAGTCTAACGTCTTAAAGTGCTGGACGACCGCCTCTCCATTCCTACAGAGAGACACATGACCCCCTGTTCTCATGATCAGTGATGGTCACGGTAGTTTTTGCCCACTGATAAGAACCTTACCACCTATCCTGTGCATCTACTGATTGGTGAGACCATTCCTTTTTTTGTTGTGTCGCAAATTAGGTACCATCCTATTGTTGTTTTGGCCCCAGTCGGGTCGCTGTCTATCAGTCATTGTTGCATATATTATTTCTTGTTTGTAACGTAGCTTTTAAATTGATACTCATTAAATGTTGTTAAGTTTTAGCTCCCTCTGTTCCCTTCTTGCAATAGTTTAGACTATGTTAAAAATATCCCCTACAATCATATATGGTTACAATCATATATGGTGTGAAACTTGCGCTTGAACAGTAGAACATTTGTAAAACTGTTAGCAGTCTTTTGCTGTTGTACAGAGTATTGTGTCACACTACAAATTTCACTCAAAATGACTGACGGCCCTTGCCCAAATATTCAGTGCTTCTGATAGTAAATTTATGATTACCTCTATCACAGCATGTTGCACCTATTTGTGAGGTTGCACCAGCCTTGTTTGTGGATGCCTTGGCAACTATGAGGATAATTGCTGCTAGGCTGCTACCTTTCATAGGACTTACCTCCTAAAGGGTACATCTTTTATACTGCAAACACTTTGTACATTATCTTTAGCGCTGTCCCTGAAAAATGCATGCTTAACAAGTACTAGTACAAAGTCTTTTTAGGGCTACCATCTCTCTAAATAGACCAGTTTAATGGAGTTGTCCCACAAAAAATATTCTACAGTTTTCAAACCAGCTCCTGGATCTGAATACTTTTGTAATTGCATGTAATTAATATTTTAGTACAGCCAAATGTATCTGTAAAGCACCATCTGCTGTTTGTTATTTTTCTTATATTTTTTTTCTCCGGCTCACTGAGAAGGCCGCACATGCTCAGTTTCATCCTTTAACTGCCTCCTGAGATGCAGCAGAAAAGACACTCCACTTGAGCTGCCAGCTTGACATAAATCTAGCAGAGCAGTGATTAGTGAGATCTCTGGATCTACAGTGCCTTGCAAAAGTATTCACCCCCCCCCCCCCTTGACTTTTTTCGTATTTTGTTACATTACAGCATTAAGTTCAATGTTTTGTTAATCTGAATTTTATGTGATGGATCAGAACACAATAGTCTAAGTTGGTGAGGTGAAATGAGAAAAATATATAAATAAAACTATTGTTTAGAAATAGAAAACAGAAAATTGGCATGTGTGTATGTATTCACCCCCTTTGTTAGGAAACCCATAAAAAGCTCTGGTGCAACCAATTACCTTCAGAATTCACATAATTAGTGAAATGATCTCCACCTGTGTGCAATCTAAGTGTCACATGATCTGTCATTACATACACACACCTTTTTTGAAAGACCTCAGAGGCTGCAACACCTAAGCAAGAGGCATCACTAACCAAACACTGCCTTGAAGACCAAGGAACTCTCCAAACAAGTAAGGGACAATTTTGTTGAGAAGTACAATTCAGGGTTAGGTTATAAAAAAAATATCCAAATCTTTGATGATCCCCAGGAGCACCATCAAATCTATCATAACCAAATGGAAAGAACATGACACAACAGTAAACCTGCCAAGAGACGGCCGCCTACCAAAACTCACGGGTCGGGCAAGAAGGTATTAATCCGAGAGGCAGCACAGAGACCTAAGATAACCCTGGAGAAGCTGCAGAGTTCCACAGCAGAGACTGGAGTATCTGTACATAGGACGACAATAAGCCGTACGCTCCATAGAGTTGGGCTTTATGGCAGAGTGGCCAGAAGAAAGCCATTACTTTCAGCTAAAAACAAAAAGGCACGTTGTGAGTTTGTGTAAAGGCATGTGGGAGACTCCCAAAATGTATGGAGGAAGGTGTTCTGGTCGCTATGTCTGGCGCAAACCCATCACATCACATCAACCAAAGAACACCATCCCCACAGTGAAACATGGTGGTGGCAGCATCATGTTGTGGAATGTTTTTCAGCAGCCGGAACTGGGAAACTGGTCAGAGTTGAGGCAAAGATGGATGGTGCTAAATACTGGGATATTCTCGAGCAAAACCTGTACCATTCTGTGTGTGATTTGAGGCTAGGACAGGGGTTCACCTTCCAGCAGGACAATGACCCCAAACATACTGCTAAAGCAACAATTAGGTGGTTTAAGGGGAAACATGTAAATGTGGAATGGCCTAGTCAAAGCCCAGATCTCAATCCAATAGAAAATCTGTGGTCAGACTTAGGCTACTTTCACACTAGCGTTTCTGGGTCTGCTTGTGAGATCAGTTTCAGGGCTCTTCTGCGCATGTGGGGGGGTTCACTACAGACTTATGGTTAAGTTGCAGGTTACACTGGCACGGCCAACTGTTGCTGCAGGCCCTTACTTTCTCCAGCTTCAGGACTCAATCTCACAATCTGATTCCAATTACAATCCTCCAGTCACAATATGAAGCCAGAGGCACCTGAGTTCTACAGTCTCCCAAACTCGCCATCCTCTAAGGTTCTATCTTTCTCCAATGACCGCTCTGAGGGCTTCCAGATCTCCAGTCCTGACTCACTTGTCACCTTTCCTACTTTTATGTAGCACCTGATCTGTAATATTACTGATTTTCCCTTTTTGATCTCCTTGCATCCATTAGTTTAAAGATAGTCTATGTACGGAATGAAACAATACATTTTCTATGGATTGCCATCAATAAACATCATTTATTGAACATTATTTCCAAAGTAACAAATTTGCTATCACTATTGTTTCACAGAGTAGGATCCTACCGCATGTTATTCTTCCAGGAAGTGCAGTAATACATTTACAAGAAATTATTATTATTCTCTGAGTCAGTAGGGGGTGTCCTTACGCAGTCGGACACTGTCAGAAAAGAAAGGAGAGTGTCCATACACATTAGACTTCAGTTGACCAAAATTGACAATTTCAACAAAAACAGTTGTTCATTGGGAGAAATTTGACCCTAAACACTAATTTTAACTGATCAAAGAAAGGTTACTATTGTCTGAAATGTCCGTGTTTCAACTTTTGTGCGATATTCATAAAAAATATATTTTGTTTAAAGAAAAATTGTCATGGATGAAGGCCTTATTCTTGGAAAGAACATTCCCATAAAATGTATTTGTCCATCACCCAGCTTCATTGAATATGTATGGCCAGGGAGCATTTTTAGCTTCCAATATGGACTAAAATATGTATAGCCATGTCTGCGAAATGACCATTCACCAGATGATTATTTGTTCAACCATCGACCTTCTATCTAATGTATGTGGCCATCGTAAGGACGCTTTGTCAAGGGGAATGGTCAAGTTTTGTAAGCAAACATGATGATTATTTGATGAGGAATAATAGTATTTTTTTAAACAGACATCAGAAGAGTGGACAGCTCCTTTTTAAGCTTAGTATTTCAGTGAATGTTTGACTTTAAAAACTTGAGGATTATATAATATTATATCGATTGTAGGGATTATAAATAGTTTTCTAGCATTGAAAAAACCAACAATACTTAAAACTCGGGGATTAGGCAAATAGCTAGTCACATTGCAGCCCACACACTCTATTTTCCAGGGATTTGCTCAAAGGAAGTTTTGAAAATAAGTACAGGTTGTGAAGAAACCAGAACATCCTATGTAAGCATACTTTTAGTCTCCTGATGAAGTGGTCCAAAGTATACATTAAGCGTGGCTACAACATGATGAGTAAGTGTCTGATCAAAGCCGCGAACTTTAACTAGTTCTGATGCAATTTACAGAATGTAGCGTTATCCTTCCATTCTCCTTGGATAGTTTATAATGCTACTGTTTCATGATGTGCAGCTGGAAGCTTTAATTATATTCTCTGATAGCTATTAACCTTCCATACATATCTGTTCCCCAGTCTTGCATTATGCACGCTGTGATTTACAAGAATGCTTCAAATAGTTCTATATTTCTAATTAAAAGATTTAATTGAAATAATGCACCTTCCTTTGGAGAGCTGTAATAAAAATGTCATTAAGCCTCTCATTAGGAAAACTGGGTATAGTTTCTTGTTTTGCCTTTCACAGTTAGACTGCTGTCACTTGGGGCCGATTGAATGCTGTTTTTTCCCAGTAAGAGAAAAGTGGAGTGTTCCAAAGCTGCAAATCGCTCCCATGATGGAGCATTATAGTCGAAAGTACGCACATTTCTGTCACAGGAGTGCACATCCATTTTCCATTTTGGTATATTTAATGTTCGTTTTGTTGGCACCTAATATATTCTATTGAATACTCAAGTCAACTAAAAGCAACAATGAATATCTCTCTGTGCAATACACCGTAACATATTAGAATTCTATTCATTTATATGCTTTACAGTGGTCTGTCTGTGCCTCCACCTCTCCCCCAACGAAATCCAGTTTTTGCAACATACACGTGTGCCAGCAATTGTCTGAGCCAGTCTTAAATGATGTATGACCGATGCTTAATTCTCAAGTGTTATTTATCATATGTGGTCACCAAACACAAATGTTCTGTCTTCTCCTGTAAAGATTCTGGTCACTTTCTTGTTAAGAAGGAAGTATTTTGTCTGTTGGTATTATTCTTGGTTCTTGCACATTGCCCATGAAATATTTGTGGTATTCTCTGACATAAAAGTTAATTATCTCAACTCGGAGCCAGATGCCTGTGTTCGGAGCTCAAAGAGGAGTCATTTATACAATAACCTTGACTAAGTAACTTGTAGCAGGATGAGTGGCCACATATACAAGAACTTTTGAAGGTACTTCCATAATTTGACCCAGTTCAAGTCCACATACACACACACACGAGGATGGATTTCCTGTTGTAGTTGAGGAAGAATTCCATCACTAGTTCCACAATGTTGGCAAAATAATTTTTTTATTAATTTGCATCTAAAAGCACAGATGTTTATGCCTCAATTGGCACTTTTCAAAAGTAACTACTGAGGAAGATGCGGCTGTGTCGAGTTGTGTGTGTCATAAAGATACACCACTTTTGTGCCGTGAAAAAGTCACAAACCACATTTTTGTAAACAATACTTGCGCAATTTTTTTTTGCACATGTTCCTTTTTTCCATCCGGCCTCACCACTTTCCCAAAAAGGGGGCATGGCGAGGGAGGGGGTGGAGCCGTAGAAGAACACTGAAATCTACGGCAGCTAGGCACTGGAGTAGATTTCAGTTTAGGATCATGGACTGCTGCGCCTAATTTATGATGAAGCAAATGCCACGTCATAATTCAGGGACCGCATATCATAGCCCAGCAGAGTGTATATATAGAGAGAGATTTATCAAGACCAGCATGTTTTACTCCAGTCTTGATATCTCCTGTGCAGCCAGAGGTTGCATTTAATTTATGATGAGGCGCACACCTTGTCACAAATGTAATGCATCCTCAGTCGGTCCATGCTTCTGGTTGAAATCTACTCCAGAGCGTAGCCTGCATAGAATTCAGTAATCATTTATGCCAGAAAACTGGTGTAAATGATGATAAATGTGCCCGGTCTGATGGCCCAACCTTCACCATGGGTTCTTTTCAGGTAATTTGTATATGAATTAAAAGATGTTTTAGAAGGGCTCAAAATATAAAAAAAAATTGATAATAGAGGTATGTTTAATTTGTGTTGACAGACTCCCTTTAAGTGTGGCATATGCCAGTGATGTGCCAAATCTCAGACAGTGTGTGCTATAATGACAGATTTGGTGCATCTTCTGACTGCCCTTTCACCATTTATGCTGTCTGTATGTTTGACAGCATTAGTAAATCTGTACCATTGTATCATCATAATCTAGTGCAATTAGATAAAGTAAAACATTGTGATGCTAGATAGTTTGTGTGGTATAATCCTCTCCACATTTAGATATCCTTATTAAATGTACATCAACTGAAATCTTAAAAGTAACAGTTTGCACTTCAAAGGTCACAGTGTAGCCATATGCCCAAGAATGTCAGTTTAAAGGGGTTGTCTGCTTAATACAACAGTATGAACAGAGGCGCTCCACCTATGAAGGTAATTTACGTTGGGTAATTTCAAATAGTCATACAGTATTACTCACAGCACCCGAGAGGGGCATAAAAGACACTTGATCCCCTCAACTCTCACACTAAGGGAGCCCGTCTGACAGTATACTCCTAGCCATGTGACAGATGGACACCAAAGACTTCCAAGACTAGGGGTGTAAGTTTATTCACTCAAAGCATTCGAGGATACAAACAGGTCCTCTTCTTCAGGAGAAATCACAAGGGACACAGCAGTTTGGTTCTTGTTACCGGAGCTGGTTTTCATTGCAGTGTAGCCTTCCTGTGTTGTTATTTGAGGCAATATCCCTTAACCAGATGATCCCCTGCCCTTGAAGAGACGGTGCTAACCTACAACTGTTATTGATGGGTCTATGACTATAACAATGTAATTATTCCCATTGGTGTGGTACTCCTACCCCTTTGGCGCCTTATTGAGGTATCACATCCTAGTTACATATCTCTTTTTCTTTTCAATATTTTTTAAACAGTCTCAGAATGCTGTAAAAAACGGAAAAAAGTTATACTCTCCTCAAAGTCGATTCCCCACCGCTTCCATTTGGTCAATTCTAGGGCCCTTTACTGGTATATGCTTTCTGGTGTCTCTTGACATGCAGGATATATAGGGGGAGATTTACCAACCTGGTGTAAAGTAGAACTGGCTTAGCTGCCCATAGCAACCAATCAGATTCCACCTTTCATTTTTCACAGCTCCTTTGGAAACTCAAAGGTGGAATCTGATTGGTTGCTATGGGCAAGTAAGCTAATTCTACTTACACCAGTTTGATAAATCTCCCCCATAGAGTAAAACATTTCTGTCCTGACCCCTACTTGCTATGAGACACATCTAGCATTCAATATTCTTCATTAATACCATTGACTGTGCAGTTTGGACAGTGCATTATGGTACATTTTTTACACGTCCACAAATGGGTCCGCATCCGTTCCGCAATATCGGGAACGGGTGCGGACCCATTAATTCTCAATAGGGCAGGAATGGATGCAGAGAGCACACTATGTGCTCTCCGCATTTCCGGAGCGCGGCCCCGGACTTCCGGGCCGCAGATCCGCCAAAGAATAGAACATGTCCTATTGTTGTCCGCAATTGCGGACAAGAATAAGCAGTTCTATGGGGGGTGCCGGCCGGGTGTATTGCGGATCTGCAATTTGCGTGTGAATGGCCCCTAAATGTCGATTTTATTCTAAGTTTGATATGCAATCTTTTTTAATGTTTTTACCTTTTACAAATACTCCTAGGCAAATTAGACTTTGAAACTCCTACATGTTTTATCTCCACAGATGGTTCGTTTTTATATTTTTTTTTTATCTGTGACATATCCATTTACCTTTTGAATTATGAACAGATCAGTCAATATACTGAGTGAAACTAAATATGTGTTTCAATGGAATCTTAAAATTTATTTTCTGGAGTACAAGAAGAATCCCCACAGAAGAACAATATCCTTATAAACGACGGAGACAGAACTGGAGATTCTAGCAATGTATCATCTTAGGAGCATTAACTATGTTTGTGAAATAGATAAAGCATTATTCATGTGGAGGGAAAATCCCTTATCAGTTATTCACTTTAAACCAGTGAGACTCTCTGGAGGACTGTACTTCATGTATGTTTTAGTGATTTAGCTTTTTCTGGAGGTATGACTAAATACTCCTTCTGAACATATGACTGTGGAGAAATATTCCGTCAGTGTTTTAATTCCTACTTTCTACTTGAATAGTAGAGAATGTAATAACCATCATCCGTTTTGTGCTTTGCATGGAGGATCATATTTCTGTAAGCAGACTGCAAACGAGACACAAGTAACGCTTGTAGCAGTGGAAATTATATTAGCATTTTTTTTTATACTGACATGAATTCCTTAGTAGTTTGATCTTGGAGGCAGAAACTAATGGAAAAAAAAAATCATAAAAAATAAAGAAAAAAGTGGACTTCATATTTCACCCTGCTGCTTTGTTATCTGGGCAGTAGAAAATTAATCCATTAACCATCTCTGGGTGAATAATGATTTCCTCGGCTGTAATATTTTATATTCTATGGCGGAGCAGGAGAATTATTTAATGCTTGCTGTAAATAACAATATGCTACATAGCAGCTTGCAAACCAATCAGTCTTTAAAATAGAAAACAGACGAAGGAGCCAAACTAAAATATGTTAAGGCATTGCCACGGAAAGTATATTTGATTTTCTATTCTTTTATTTATGAGTAGATTAAAGTAAATTGAGCTGAGTAGCCTTGCTTGTTTCTAGGCTGTGAGAAAGTAATGATGATAATATTAAAAGCTCTGAAACGTTTCACAATACCTGTTGGCAGTGTTTCCTGCATAGACCTTACTGGGGGCATAGCTATAGGAGATGCAGAGGTAGCATTCACAGCTGGGTGCTGGTGCCTGAGGGGACCCAAGGGCCTTTCTAGCCACATTGTTTTAATGCTGTTGGTTTTAGATAACCACACTTGAAACCAGGACGCTAGGATAGTGACTGCAAATGTGTTCAGGTGTAGGTAGGATGTATTAAAGCGGTTTTCCGGGATATTACTACTGATGACCTCAAGATAGGTCATCAGTATCTGATCGGTGGGGGTCAGAGTCCAGGGAACCCGCGAATCAGCTGTCTGATAAGGCGGCAGCGCTCTCTCAGCTTACAAAGCACAGCGCCGTACATTGTATAGCAGCTGTGCTTCTATGGGGCTGAGCTGCTCCTAAGCCATGTGACAGATGAACGTGTCATCACTAGCCTAGAGAAGGCTGCGGCGCTCACAGAAGCACTGCTGCCTTCTCCAACAGCTGATAGGCGGAGGGTCCTGGGTGTCGGACCCCCACCAATCAGATACTGATGACCTATCCTGAGGATAGGTAATTAGTATTAAAAACTTGGAAAACCTGTAACCTCTCCTAACATGTCTGTTTTAACAACCATTTTCTTCCCCTTTTAATAATTCTAATTCTAAAGCATCTATTCATATGACTCTATGATGTGTCATTCCTGCTAGAAGTTATTACTGAATTGCCAGCAGTTTGCAGTGAAGGTTCAGCTGGGTGTTACCAGTTGCGGGTGTCCCTGCACAGTCTGAACATATCCAGTCAGTGCTGCCAGTGTCAGAATGTGTAGGGACACATTCCCAACTGGTAACACTCAGTTGAACCTTCCCTACAAACTGCTAGCAATGCATTCTAGCAGGAATAATAAACAAAAAGCACATCATAGAGCTAGAACAATTGTCGCTGCAGAATTGTTATTACATGGGGAATGCAAGTAGTTTCTAAAATAAACATGAGAGGTTACAGGTCCTCTTTAACCTGGAGCAGACTGGGAATTTATGGTGACCCTGGAGAAAAAACAAAAAATAAAAGTGACCCCATGTTGTAGGCAGGCCCAAATTGACAGAAGGTGAAGCCAGCCTGAGTAGGCGGGGTCAACTGTAGTAGGTAGGACCAGTACAGTTAAAGAGGACCTTTCATCAGAATCAAGTATGTAAACTGAATATACATACATGGAGAGCGGCGCCCAGGGACCCCCCCGCACTTACTATTATCCCCGGGCGCCGCTCCGTTCTCCGGTGATAGCCTCCGGTAAAGTCATAGTTAGGCTCCACCCATTTGAGCCTGCCGGCGTCTCTTTCTCCTATGCTGTAGCGCTGGCCAATCGCAGCGCTCAGCTCATAGCATTGCTAAGAGCTGAGCGCTGCGATTGGCCAGAGCTACAGCATAGGAGAAGGAGACGCCGGCAGGCTCAAATGGGTGGAGCCTAACTATGACTTTACCGGAGGCTATCACCGGAGAACGGAGCGGCGCCCGGGGATAATAGTAAGTGCAGGGGGGTCCCTGGGCTCCGCTCTCCATGTATGTATATTCAGTTTACATACTTGATTCTGATGAAAGGTCCTCTTTAAGCAGGACCAGCAATACCATAGAGTGGCAGTATATTGTGCTAGACTTTGGTATTTGATCCTGCAGCAAAACCAGATACCAAAGTCCAGCACAGTGCACTGCCCCAGCAGAACCAAATACCACAATGCACCACAATATTCTAATCCAGCAGCGCAAAATAGCTCCCCAAAAGCTGCTCTACTCTGGTGACCAGCACCAGCTACCACATTATGTCCTCCTCTCCCAGTTGTCTCTAATTAAGGTATGGAGCAAGAGGCTGAGGAAGTAAGGCCCAGACCACATCACAAAGCCGTCCCTACAAACAGCATACAGCCTGGTCATACAGTAGAATACAGCACTACATACCTATTATCAGTGACGTCTTCTCTGATGTAGATGTTCTCATTCCTCATCTTCTCCATTCAGTCAGGACCATCATGATGACTTCTTTGCCACACAGAGGTCTTAGATTTCTCACTTTTCCATCATCCGCTCTACCTTCTCAACACAAACTCCCTATTTTGGTGCCCCAGCAGTGTCATTCTGGTGCCACCCCAACACTGTTCCCACTGTGCTCCTCAATGGCCCCAAATGCTATACTGCTGAAAAAATAATGACCCCTAAAAATGCTGCAGCAATATTACCCATAAATTCCCCCAAATAATAAAAATGCCCCATAGTACCCCAATATGAATACACTCCCCTAAAGTGCCTCCAGAAATAATAACGTTCCCTCTATTGTGCCCACAGTAATAATTTCCTTATAGTACCCAAGTATTAAAATTCCTCCAGTGCCTCCAGTATTAAAAAAATTATTCCGGTAATGCATGTTATTGTATTATGAAAAGTATGCAATAATGACCTGAATATTGAATCCCTGGTAATGCACACTATAGTGCTGCCAGTAATGCATCCTATAGTGCCCCAGTAATGACCTCTATAGCAATAAAAAAAATAACCTCTCGCATTACACACCATCTGCTGAGATGCAGGCCACAAGTTTCTTCTAACCTGAAACGGTGCATATCAGCGCAAGTAGTCACAGTGATGGTATTGCTTCGCGACCTCCTGCGTCTGATTTACGAGTGAGCTATACACTGCCTTTCGCCCAGCAGTGCGAGTGTCAGATCATTATGTACCCAGCCATCAGTTGTGTGTGGGGCTTAGGCAGCCCATTGGGCATCGAACCACCAGGAACCATCTCGATGGGGCCTATGGCCTGTCCGCACCACCTCGGTCATTACCAAATATGACCCATCATTTTTGTAATGACTGAAATACTGTACTGTGCAGTACATGATCTCCTTTCCTTGCTCAGTCAAGCTCAGAGAAATGTATAGAAATGCATAGAGTTCGCAGCAAATGTCATGGTCCATATAGAAGAGCAGATGTAAAGTAAACCTTAGTAGCACATCTGAAATAAATCTTTAACTTACAACATAACTTTCCAGGAGTTTTTATTAGGGCATATAGACTTTGTAGAGGTTGAGCCAAAATGGAAAGCTCCTGTACAATCACTGCTTTCATGGTGGACCATGTATTCCATGGTTGGCCATTCATTTGAATAGTTGTCATGTAATTCTACATTTCCCCTGCAATGGCCAGTGATCAGCAGGGGTTAGAGAAACCAGACCTATGTTATTCAAGTGATCACCGAGCTAGTTTATTTTTAAAAAAAGATGTATTCGTGAGACAACCACTTTAAAGATTCCAATAAAGATGTACTTGAATGCCTGTGTGAAATTCTTGGAAGGCAACTTCCCACAAAGTCTCTTGGGTTTCAGTAATAGCATAGTTCCAGTACCAATGTCACTTTCCCAATATACTGCTAAACAATAGCGTAAAAATAAATGAGCTTTTAATTGGTGAATGTCTCTTACTATAAGTATGCCTTTGTGTATTCCATGTGACCTTGCCTTTATAATTGTACTGAAAGTGATAGATGGGTAGAGCTCTTACTGATGTCTGGACGCTGACCGGTAATGAGCAGATTACTCAGCAGTTCCGATAGTTGAATTAATCTTTTCCACGAATGAAAGATGTAAATATGAAAACAGAATACTGTGAATCGATAACCAAATCCTGTCTGGGAGGATATTAATCTAGTCATTTATACACTATGCTCTTAAAGAACACACAGGGCACTTCAATATAATGTATCTCCTTTATATGTGTCATTAGTATAGAATCTCAGTTACTACAGTGTGTTGTTATTTTTAAGTCCCGTACACCTCTGATTAATGATTCATAAATATAATTGAATTTGTCCTTTTTTTCAGGCAAGCCAGTCTAAATGAAGCAGCAGAAACTTACTACAAAATGGCAGCCGGACTGCGACCTAATGTACGTGAATATACTTTTTTTTTCTTAATTCTTTAAAAAAAATATATATAAATTTGGTATCACCTTAGAGTGCCTCTGTCAACATGATCAACCCTGTTAAACCAGGCATGTGGCATGGTAGGATTGATTAAAATGATAAACCTTTTTTTTGTCTGCATGTTAAACAACTGCAGCGATATCTGCGTTTTTCATATGCAAATGAGCAAGTTTGAGTATCAGAGGGCCGTCCATGGCTCCTAAAGCACTGCTTTTGTAACACTCCTGTGCTCTGCACACTTCCCCCTCCCCTTGATTGACAGGGCTAAACATCTTAATATTACACTGATATACTATAAGTATATGCGTGCGTG
The DNA here is from genome assembly GCF_905171765.1 of Bufo bufo. Taxonomy (NCBI): domain Eukaryota; kingdom Metazoa; phylum Chordata; class Amphibia; order Anura; family Bufonidae; genus Bufo; species Bufo bufo. Next base: position 456,721,171 of record NC_053389.1, read on the forward strand.
CGTGCGTGCATATAAATACACACAAGCAGGAACACCATCAGGTCAGTACATATTAATTGTATTGGTTTTTCTGATATTTTGTATTAAAATTATCATTGCAGGAACATGTAACTTTTACCGCAAAATTAATATATTTAGTAGCTGAGAATTCAATCTCCTCTACACAGCTTTTCTATAGAGTAGTAGGTAAGCCTGCTGCCTTCTTTACAGAAGGTTCATTGGTTTAGTTTCCATTGCGTCCTGTGAAATAATATATTTATTAAGAGTTATGGCAGGAAAATTGAACTTTTATTTTCCAGCTTTTTTTCTTTTAAAACCTATATTTCTGCAAAGTTAATGTTACTGAAAAAAATAAGCCATTACAAACAATGTTTTTTTTTTTGTAACATACTATGAAATATCACACAACAGTATTTGGTATTCCTATAATCACAATAACCTGTACACTATAGTAAAGACATGATGGTGATTAGTAAACAGCGGGAATAAAAATGGGACAATTTTTCCCCCTTCATTTCAGTAATATACTATTTATTTAATATTATGCCTTTGAAGAAACCAGTAATAGCTTTCTAAGGATAGAAAACCAATAAGAGTTATAAAGTTAACTCTTCAGCCTTTCTTATAAAGGGGCTCAGGTTCAAATCTCAAAAGAGATTCACAAAATGTTTCCACCTTAAACTCAGAATAAAAGTTTATAGAAATTAAAATGTTATATAAATAGCAAAATGGCCTGATGCAGGTAAAGCTATACTTGCTAGGTAAGTAGTGCATATGATATCATGCTATGACAGCTCAAGGATGATTTTTACTTCTTTCCTGATACTCATACATAACACTACAAAATATCTAGTTCAAGATCTGTTTCTCAGTGTAAAGACAAAGTTTGAGCCAGAGCGGAGTGTCACAGATATGAGAAGCATGATTGCATCTGCTTCTTCTGCCTTTACCATGCTTGATGTCTATCCCTATCAATCAAGGGGAGAGGAAAGTGTGCAGGGCACAAGGGCATTAAAAAAGCAGTGCTCCAAGGACCCAGTCTGGCCCCCTGGTGCTCAAAAGTGCTCATTTGCATAAGAATAAAAATGCAGATATCTCTGCGGTTGTAGGTAACATGTTATTTATACTGCATGGTGGATACCATAAAAACTAAACCCAAACAACAAAACATGAAGGTCAAACCTGTCAAGGGGTTAACTGCAGATGGGATAAAAAAAAGATTTAAGGAAGTCTGTCATCCCTAAATCAGTTCCAGAATAAATATATAACCCCATGCAGGTTAGTTGCCTATAATATATCCATACCTTTCTTGTGCAATTCCAGCCCTCTAAACCTGAGAAACACTTTTTTGTATTTTAATGCAAATATGGTTTTCTCTGCTACTTGGGCAGAAGTCTGCCACATGCGACTTCAGCAGGGTTTGCTGCCATACGCATTTGGAGTCCCCTGAGGAAATTGGAGACATAGCCCTTTTGAAATGCATAGGAACATTACTTGTATCATCTAGGAACCTGAAGAACCCATGAACAGCAGGACTGGTACCACCTGGACTTTGATGGTCAGGGTTTGATATAGGGCTCCTAGACCAATGAGGGATTGTCCAGATGGGTTTCCCCTGCTGGGGCGAGTGCTCCGCTTAGCTGGACCTGATGGTTCAGGCTAGGCCAAGTAGGGCGAGAGAAGGGAAATATACCCTGTCCTGCTGTGACCCACAACTGAGACCCGCACAGTGACCCCTCCTATCTACTACTGGACTCCCAAATACTGTCTTGTATTGACTGAGGTGGTAAAACTGCTCCAGTTTCTATTCTTGAGCGCTGCCGTGTCAATATACATATTTTATGGATGCAGTTTTCATGCAAGTACAATGACATGACTGTATTATTGTTTTAATTACAAGAGAGAGAGTTTGCAGACTTTCTAGTTATTTTGATTTATATTACTAGATGTTTTGCTATATACCTATCTGTGACCATAAGTGGCCCTGATTATACACTACGTAGGCAGGCCTTTCTGTTTGTTGCACTGTTGCTCCACCATACCGCCTCCCGCTTTTGTTTGATTGATAGTCCCTGAGATATAAAAGCTGGTAGCGATAACTGAGGGGAAGCCAGGTGAATGGAATGGAGAAGTCCCACCTACAGTGTACCAGAAACCTTGAAATGCTTCTTTATATTGTTAGGCAAATAAGGTTTTCAGTGCACTGTGGGCAGGACCTCTCCATTCGGTGCACACTTTAAATATGGCCTCGCTCACACTCGCAGCAGTCCCCTTAGCCACTGGGTTTCAGCTGTTTCATGCAGAAGACACCCGGGGCTAATGTCTGCAATATGGCCGATCGCAGTGGTGAAAATGTGGGTGCGCTGCACTCTTACGCTGGGAGTAAAAAATGAAGTCTTTAAAAATATTACAAAATTAAAATGAACAATGGGGAAAAAACATCATAGACATTGACACGTCAGAAAACGCCCAAAATATTATCCTATTTGGCGAACAGTGTAACCGGAAAAATAATCAAAATGGCCGATTCTCCCTTTTTTCATTGCTTCACTAGAATATTTCATTAAAAAATGATCAAAAAGTCAAACACACTCCAAAATGGTATCAGTAAAGGTTACAGATCGCTCTGCAAAAAATGACCCCTCACATAGCTCCTTAGACCTAACTATACAAAAGTTATGGGGGTCAGAATATGAAAAGTTGTTGTTATCGTAATCATACTGTCCCAGAGAATGAATGTAACTAGTCAGTTTTACCACATAGGGAATGCCATAAAAAGAAAATTCGGCAGAATTTCATTTTTTTTTTTCAGTTCCACCCCATTTGGATTTTTTTTTCTTACTATATGATATGCAATATTAAATTAAATGCCATAAGTTAACAAATCCTTAGAATAAAGACCTTGGCTGATTACATTTAAAACATAACTTTTACTGATGATAATTAAAAAGATAAACCCACATAGTGCTTAAATTAACGTGAAAAAATAGAACAAAAGGTATTAAAAATACAGGTAGACAGTAGCCGGTAATAAATTGAATAGTCTTACCAGTTCTATCAGGATATACTCAGGTAAGTTTCTACCTTTCAACCGTCAATTCTTACGAGAACATAAAACTGCATAGCCCTTAAGTTGATGCCCTAAAGGTTGGTTTGGATAGTTGATTGATCAGCAGCTCCTTAGTACCTTTGATGCTGCTGGTGCTTGCTGTTATTGAGTATAACCGTCGATTGGTCCCTGTAAATAAATGGGAGTGTTTTTACACTCTAATGAGGATCGCGTCGCTGTGGAGGGTGGGGAGGAGAGCGGAGGCGATCAGTGTCTCTGATACGTCTACCGCTCTCCTGATTCGCCGGCGAGTGCAGTATCCGCCTCTTTTGGGGGAGGGGCTCCCCCTATTTGACAAGCGGCAAGGGGCGGCCGTAATTATAGCTGCCCTAGCGCCGATGCCGTAGCCTCACCACATGAGGCATACAGCGTTCTATGTGTTTGTCTGTCCTGAACCCTAATTACCAAGCTCCTGATGAGCCTACAGGGCGAAACGTAGAGCAGGATAGTGGGTATAGGTTCAGTGTTACCCCTTTATGGGGACATAGAGTAGTTTAGCCGCCACGCTAACTATGCCAGACAATTAGATTATTTCATGTTAGAGGCACTGAGGGGACTGTACAGCATTAGTGGGGAGGCTATTTTCTGGTCACCCTCCTGCAGCAGATCCTGGCCTTGCAGTCTATTGCAGTCTGGCATTCTGTTAGAACTGATAGTGACTAGTAATATTATATGGATACACTGCGCTACAGCAGCCTTTTGAAGGGGATAATGGTTTCTATATATCATTGAGTGTAGTGCGTGAACTAGTGGCGCACACTCTGGGGTATGTTCCTCTAGGCAGCCAATAATCCCGGTGCTGTACCGCAGGGGACCCCGTTGGGGTATATGTTGGCTAGCTCGTACAGTTCAGATTTTTTGTATGTTTGTTTACATTGAGGTAGGGCTCGCACACCCTCCCCCTTATTTTAACGTATATCTAATAAAAATTTGAGGTTTTTAACTTCTCTACAACGTTTCTATCAACTGTGAACAATATTTAATTTGAAACGTAACTCACATTACTGTTTCTGTGCCGTATATTATTGGTTGGGATAGAGGCTGAGCTGTCCCTACCTACCAAAAAAATGCTTCCCTCCTTGATTTACTGTGGTGAGACGCGGGCTTAGGGTGACATTTCCCTTAGCCCATACATGCGCCGACCACTGTCTACTCATTTGGACGCCTCTGATCTTCAAACCGTTTACCCTCCATCTGTATACTTATCCCCTGATGAGTCCCGGGAAGGGACGAAACATGTCATGTTGGGACATGAGAGGATCTGCTTAGGGACTAGGCCCCTACAAGGGAAAGGTTCCAGACGGGGTTGTCCCTAATGGGGCGGGTGCTCCGTATTTTTGCTAGGTAGGGACGGCTCAGCCCCTCTCCCAACCAACCTTTATCTTAGGGCATAAACTTAAGGGCTATGTAGTTTTATGTCCCCGTAAGAATTACAGCATTTATACGGACCCCGTCATCTGACTATCCAGGACGGTTGAAAGGTAGAAACTTACCTGAGTATATCCTGATAGAACTGGTAAGACTATTCCATTTATTACCAGCTACTGTCTACCTGTATTTTTAATACCTTTTGTTCTATTTTTTCACCATTTATTTAAGCACTATGTGGGTTTATCTTTTTAATTATCATCAGTAAAAGGTATGTTTTACCGTAAATGTAATCAGCCAAGGTTTTTCTTCGAAGGATTTGTTATATACTGTATTTGAGGGTTGGACCTTTTTTCCTATACGCAATTATCATGTATTTAGTAGAGGATTTATGCTTTAAATGCCATTAGAAAGTACAACGTGTCCCGTAAGCGAATGGAAAAATAAAAAAGTTAGGACTGAAAAATGAGCAGGGAGTGAAAAATGAAAATGCCAAAACGAAACATCCTCTGCGGCCCAAGGGATTCAAGTAACATAAAAGTTAGTTTTGCATATCACTCTCATGATATCTTACCCTGGAAAAGCATGGATTATTTCATTGGATAGAATTTACAATGAAGTACAAATTAACTTTGGAATATTTCTTTCTATTAAAAAAATAAATTATTTGCAGCATTAGGTTCTTAAATAGAAGCCTCAACTGTTCTAGCAGATATTTTTCAGCATTTGCAGGAATACCACTGTGGATGAAATGAGCAGTTCACCATTCCCTGTGGAGCTTTTATCTGTTGCTTTGTATACGCAGGACTATATTTAATACTCCTGAAGGACATTAATGATGACCTCTGCTCGAAAGTGTTTCTGAATATGTTTATAGCAGCATTTTGCAGCCCGGGGATAATTTATTTACCACAATTGAGCATTTTGGCTCTTGAGAGACTCACAGAGTACAATATACTAAAGCAGTGCAGGCTAAATTGTGAAGGAATTTATTAAGATTGCTTGTGGCACACATCTGGGTTATGGTGCAAGACTATTTCATTTCCATCGTAATACAATATATTTTAATAAATTGCCATGTATAACGCATTACCTACAATACATAGTATCTGAATCACCTCTTTATGTTTGGAAGCATAATAACAGAGCAAGATATTCACTGGGAAATTATATGTGTCACTGTTTCACTGTAAGGCTAGTTTGAGAGCTGCGACAGGCTGTTCCAGCATTTAACAGTCTGCCTGACCTCTCTGGAGCCGGCATTGTTGGAAGCTGCCTGAATGCCTGTGCACAGAGGTTTTAGTCTGGCCCGTTCTCGGCATATTTGCTGGAGTGTGGCCAAATGTCCGCGGTCCCCATTATAGTTTACAACAGCCTGTATTATGATACGTAGGGTAGCCTTAAAAAAGCTTATCTCTGCTGACAGAATAATAGCTGCTGATGGGGAAGCCAAGAGAATGTATATTTCTATGGCTTCCCTGCCTTAGGCTACTGTAAAGGGAAATATAAAATATTGATATTTTGGATAATGCCAATAATTAATATTAATAAATAGGCGTGAGTCGTCTAGTGATGAATTACTAACTATGTTAATTAGCTAATTGACTAATTGTCTAACTAACTACCTCTGTTGCCTTACACTCCACTGAACTACGCTACGTGCGACTTACTACTATACTATGGCGGTCACTAAAAACACTATACACTGTATGTTATGAATAAAGAAATATGTGATTACACTTACTGGTAATCTTTTTTCCTTGAGCCTATGACAGCACCCTTGGATAGCATCCGCCCCCTCCTCAGGACAGGAAACATAACCACTTTAAAGGAGGTACCAACCTCCCTCACACCAGTACTATTTCAAGAACTAAGGAAACAAACATCTCATACCAATAAGAAACCTATATATATCTATCACATTTTTTTATTATAATTTTTTTTGGGGGGAAGGGAATTAAACGGGTGCTGTCATAGGCTCAAGGAAAAAAGATTGCCGGTAAGTGTAATCACATATTTCCCCCCTTACCTATAACGTCCAAATACTAGACCCTCTTGAGAAGGTAACTGAAGCCTGTAATGCCTGAAAAATGTGTGAGAAGAACTCCAGGTGGCAGCCCTACAAATTTGGTCAATGGAGGCAGAGGCTCTCTCTGCCCAGGACGTAGAGACCGCTCTGGTAGAGTGGGCACCAAATCCCGTCGGCGGGGGAAACCCCTTGGAGGAATAAGCTAACAGAATAGCCTGTCTTATCCATCTGGCTATAGTTTGTGAGGAAGCAGCCGAACCTTTTTCTTTGCCTTGAAAAGAAATGAGGAGCTTAGAGGAAGATCTCCAAGACTGGGTGATTTCCAAGTACTGTAATAAACATCTCCTGACATCTAAACAATGGAATTCTGATTCTTTTTTATTTTTTGGAGACGCACAAAAGAAAGGCAAGATGATATCCTGAGAGCGATGAAAGGAAGAAGACACCTAAGGAAGGAAGGATCCGGTGAAATAATCACCCGATCTTCCAAAATATTTAAATACGGCTTTTCCGTAGAGAAGGCTTAGATTTCACTTACTCTCCTAGCTGATGTAATGGCTAGTAAAAAGGCTAACTTCAATGTTAAACATAGAAACATAGAATGTGTCGGCAGATAAGAACCATTTGGCCCATCTAGTCTGCCCAATATATCTGAATCCTATGAATAGTCCCTGGCCCTATCTTATATGAAGGATGGCCTTATGCCTATCCCATGCATGCTTAAACCCCTTCACTGTATTTGCAGCTACCACTTCTGCAGGAAGGCTATTCCATGCATCCACTACTCTCTCAGTAAAGTAATACTTCCTTATATTACTTTTAAACCTTTGCCCCTCTAATTTAAAACTGTGTCCTCTTGTGGTAGTTTTTCTTCTTTTAAATATGCTCTCCTCCTTTACCGAGTTGATTCCCTTTATGTATTTAAAAGTTTCTATCATATCCCCTCTGTCTCTTCTTTCTTCCAAGCTATACATATTAAGGTCCTTTAACCTTTCCTGGTAAGTTTTATCCTGCAATCCATGTACTAGTTTAGTAGCTCTTCTCTGAACTCTCTCTAGAGTATCTATATCCTTCTGGAGATATGGCCTCCAGTACTGCGCACAATACTCCAAGTGAGGTCTCACCAGTGTTCTGTACAGCGGCATAAGCACTTCACTCTTTCTACTGCTTATACCTCTCCCTATACATCCAAGCATTCTGCTGGCATTTCGTGCTGCTCTATTACATTGTCTTCCCACCTTTAAGTCTTCTGAAATAATTACTCCTAAATCCCTTTCCTCAGATACTGAGGTCAGGACTGTGTCAAATATTCTATATTCTGCCCTTGGGTTTTTACGCCCCAGGTGCATTATCTTGCACTTATCCACATTAAATTTCAGTTGCCAGAGTTCTGACCATTCTTCTAGTTTTCCTAAATCCTTTTCCATTTGGCGTTTCCCTCCAGGAACATCAACCCTGTTACATATCTTTGTGTCATCAGCAAAAAGACAAACCTTACCATCGAGGCCTTTTGCAATATCATTTATGAAGATATTAAACAAAATTGGTCCCAGTACAGATCCCTGTGGAACCCCACTGGTAACATGACCTTGTTTTGAATTTTCTCCATTGACTACAACCCTCTGTTGTCTGTCACTCAGCCACTGCCTAATCCACTCAACAATATGGGAGTCCATGCTCAATGACTGCAGTTTATTGATAAGTCTTTTATGTGGGACAGTGTCAAAAGCCTTACTAAAATCTAGATATGCGATGTCTACTGCACCTCCACAGTCTATTATTTTAGTCACCCAATCAAAAAAATCTATAAGATTTGTTTGACATGATCTCCCTGAAGTAAACCCATGTTGTTTTTCATCTTGCAATCCATGGGATTTTAGATGTTCCACAATCCTATCCTTTAATAGGGTTTCCATTAATTTGCCTACTATTGATGTCAGACTCACTGGTCTATAGTTGCTCGATTCCTCCCTACTACCTTTCTTGTGAATGGGCACGACATTTGCCAATTTCCAATCTTCCGGGACGACTCCTGTTACTAATGATTGGTTAAATAAATCTGTTAACGGTTTTGCCAGCTCACCACTAAGCTCTTTTAATAATTTTGGGTGTATCTCATCAGGCCCCTGTGACTTATTTGTCTTCACCTTAGACAGCAAACTTAGAACATCTTCCTCTGTAAAGATACATGCATCAAACGATTTATTAGTCATCCTTTCTAGTGGAGGTCCTTCTCCTTTTTCTTTTGTAAAAACTGAACAGAAGTATTCATTAAGGCAGTCGGCTAGCCCTTTATGGAGATCTCTTTAATGGGCTCAAAGGGTTCTGACGTAAGGGCGGACAGAACTAGATTTAGATCCCATGGAGGAACTCTAACCTTTTGTACTGGGGCTATGCTCAGCCAGCCTGAACTCAAACAGAGCACTCAAGGCTGAAATGTGTACTTAGAGTACTAGGTCTAAGCTTCTTTCTCCATCCTTCTTGTAGAAATTCTAAAACTAAAAGTAAGTCAGGAGCTTCAAATACATTGACTGGTCTATTTGAAATTGCACAGAAGGCTTTCCAAACCCGTAAGTAGATTTTGGACGTGACTGTCTTATGGCTTGCTAAAAGAGTATTTACTACCTCCTCTGATAGCCCCTTCTTCCTCAAAATCTGCCTTTCAACAGCAAGGCAGTCAAATGCAGATTCTCCACCTCTGGATGAAGGATGGGACCCTGAGTCAGAAGTCCCGGGAAGACTGGTAGGACCCAAGGGGAAGATACTGACATCCTGCGTAGCCAAGAAAACCAAACCCTCCTTGGCCAAAAGGGAGCTATCATGATGACCGAGGCATTCTCCTCTCTTATCTTCCTCAGTACTCTCGGAAGTAACTTCAATGGGGGAAAAGCGTAAAGAAGTCCCTCTCTCCAAGATTGAGCTAGGGCATCCACAGCAGACGGACGCTCTTCTGGAAAAAGAGAGAAGAATTTCTTTACCCTTCTCTTGTCTCTGGTGGCAAAGAGATCGATGATTGGGAGACCCCATAATGCAACTATCTTGTAGAATATCTCCTGATTTAAAGACCATTCTCCCTGGCGAATCTGATGGCGGCTTAGGAAATCTGCTGTTATATTCTCTTTTCCTTTTAAATGAACTGCAAAAATTGATAAAAGAGAATTTTCTGCCAGACAAAAAAATGTTTGACTGAGAAATGTAAGACTTGGGGATTTTGTACCTCCCTGCCTGTTGATGTATGTCACTGCTGTCATGCTGTCTGAGTAAACCTGAACATTTCTGCCTTTTATTAGCTGAAGACTCTCGCTCAGAGCCATTAAGATAGCGTTTCATTCCCTGAAATTGTGAGATTGGGCCTGGATCTCCTGATTCCACTGACCCTGCAGGAGGAGAGATTCTATGTGAGCCCCCCAACCGAAAGGGTTTGCATTTGTGGTCAGAAATAAGACATTTTGTCTCTGCCATGGAACACCTCCCTGAAGGTTTAACAGGTTCATCCACCACTTCAGCGAGGAGAGCGTCTGGGGTGATAAATGAATCTCTGAGTCTAGGGAGAAAGGATTTTTGTCCCACATTTCCAGAATTTGTTGTTGGAGAGGTCTCGAGTCGAATTGAGCCCACTCCACTCTGGGACTAGAGTATAAGAAGTCTCCCTGACAAGGTTTGAATTGAGCCCACTCCACTCTGGGACTAGCCGCAGTCATGAGACCTAAGACTGACATGGCCTCCCTCAGAGACGCTGACTGGCGAGAGGAAAGCCACTGAACCCGGGATCTGATGAGGCAAGCTTTGTGAAGTGGAAGAAAACACCTCTGCATTCTGGAGTCTAGGGACATCCCCAAAAAGCTACACACTTGACTCAGCACTAGGCTCGACTTCTCTATGTTCAAGTCCCAACCTAACCTGTCTAATACCTCCCTGAACCATGAAATATGCTGTTCTAGCTGATTTGACATCTGAGAGAGAAGGAGAAAGTCGTCTACATATGGGATAACGACCAAATCTTTCTCTCTCAGATGGGCCATCATTTCTGCCACAATCTTTGTGAATATTCTGGGGGCTTGAGATAACCCGAAATTGTACATGAAGGATTTTGTCCTGCAACTGAACAGCTACTCTTAAGTATCTCTGATGATCGGGATGTATGGGAACGTGATAGTATGCATCCCTGAGATCCAGGGATGCCATAAAACAGTCTGGAAACAGATTTAATATCACCGATCTGATTGTTTCCATACAAAATTTCTACTCGTACACTAGATACTTGTTCAGAAGTTTTACATTTATTATCGTACGGTAGGTGCCATTTGGCTTTTTTACGAAAAAGAGTGTTGAGTAAAACCCCTTTGCTCTTTCCTGCATTCTAACAGAATGTTATTTTCTAATAAGGAAGATACTTCTGAAAACAAGGCCGCTTGTTTTTGGGGACTGGATCGATAGTCTGTTATAACGAATCTTTCTGGTGGCATTCTCAGAAAATTTATTTTGTAGCCCTCCGATGGGATGGAGATTATCCAGGGGCTGTTTGATATTTTCTTCCAATGTTCTGTGAAGAGAGAAAGCCGACCTCCTCCCGGAGCTCCGGCGTCATTGTTGCTGCTTTTTTGAGGCCTCTGCACCAGAAAAAAGATAACCCTTGGATTTTCTAGTATTACTTGAAATCTGCCTGGATACATCTCGCCTCCTATAACTATTTCGATTTGGCTGAGGGCGAAAAGGTCTCTTATGAGACTGCTGGTTAGTTGACGGGAAGCCCTTCTTCTTGTTTGAAGCCTTCTCCAGCAGGTCATCCAAGACAAAGGATTTTTGTCCCACATTTCCAGAATTTGTTGTTGGAGAGGTCTCGAGTTGAATTGAGCCCACTCCACTCTGGGACTAGAGTATAAGAAGTCTCCCTGACAAGTTATTGCACATAATTTTGCTTTGGAGGATGTCACCCTTCCAGTCCTTTAACCAGATGGCTCTACGAGCCGAATTAGAAAGGGCAGAAGCCCTAGCAGAGAATTTTAAAGAGTCAACAGAAGCATCCGCAAGGAAATCAATGGCAATAAATATGGTTGGAAAGGAGGAAAGCAACTCATCTCTAGGAGTTCCCTCCTTAATATGATCTTCTAATTCTTTCATCCATATCTTCAGGGATCTTGCAATAGAGGTGGCTGCAATGGCAGGTCTAAAGGCACCCGCCATAGCCTCCTAGCTCTTTTTCAAATAAATCTCAGCCCTTCTATCCATGGGATCTCTCAGGGAACCAGAGTCCTCAAAGGGAAGGGCTGCTTTTCTTGAAATTTTGGCAACTTGGGCATCCAATTTTGGGGCTCTGTCCCAAT
>NC_053389.1:456733200-456759821 GCF_905171765.1 Bufo bufo
TTCATTAATTTTAGGTGTATTGGATCAATAATGCATTGTGTTGCAAAGGTTGTCATAGCCTTTAAAGTCACATATCTATCTCTGAAAGAGCACTTGTCAGCAGGGTCATCCCTATTAAACCAGGCATACTGCCAAATAGGGTTGATCCTGATGATTAAAATGATACCTGTCTTGTGAAAATCGTTTTTCACCTTCCGGAGAAAAGACAGACTTTTATTCTTAGAGTAAATGAGGGCTTCAGTGCACTGGGAGGTGTGGTCAGAACTGGAAATCTAAGTTGCTGAGATGCACTGAGGAGCTGAACTACGCCCCTCAACCACGCACTGAAGCCCTCAATTTCGGTAAGAATAGAAGTATTTTTTCTCAGAAATGCCACAACCAATTTTCACAAGACTGGTATCATTTTAATTAGCAGGATCAACTTTATCAGACAGTATGCTTGGTGTAATAGGTTTCATCCTGCTGACAGGTACCCTTTAAACTATACTCTGTATGTTTATAGTCATATTTATTATAAGCTTTTGTTACTTATAATTTCAATAAGGAAGGCGTTCTTCAACTCTGACTTATAAATTCTTCACATTATTTTTGCATTTTGTTTCTATACCTTTGGGACACATCTAGAAAGGAACTGCTTTGCATTGTAAATCTCCTGGATGAGGCTGGCTCAATTCAGATACTATGAAATGTGGTGTATCCCCTTTCAGATTAACTGCAAAGGGAATGAACTTAAGAACTTTCTTCCACCATGACTTAATGTTTTCCCCCTCCATACCTGTACTTACCAGATGGATAACTGTGTCTGCTGCTCCTTTTTTTTTTTTTTTTAGTTTTTTTTTTTCTCGGGTATGATATGTTTTAGCAATAAAGGGTTTCTACCACCCACATTTTCACCTATTTAGCTGTCAGACACTAGCGATCTGCTAGTGTCTGCTCTACCTAACCATGCGATTGTAATCCCTTTCTGTGCAGCGGTTACCCCCAAAAACGTAGTTTTATTACTATGCTAATGAGCCTCTAGGTGCTATGGGGGCGTCTTTTCAGCACCTAGAGGCTCCGTCCACTCACCATTTCTGCCGCCCAGTGCGCTCCAGCCCGCCACTCTCCTCTAGATTGACAGACTACTTCTCTGCATCTCGGCCGAATTCTCGCGCCTGCGCCGTGTGCTTCTGTATTCGGCGCAGGCGCAGTGACTGTCTCCCTGCGTCGGCATCTTCACTGCGCCATCTTCACAGAAGCGCCATCTTCACAGAAGCACATCTTCACAGAAGCACGCGGCGCAGGCGCGAGTGGGCTGTCAATCTAGAGGAGAGAGGCGGGCTGGAGGGCGCTGGGCGGCGGAAATAGTGAGTGGACGGAGCCTATAGGTGCTGAATAGACGCCCCCATAGCACCTAGAGGCTCATTAGCATACCAATAAAACTACGTTTTTTAGGGTAACCGCTGCACAGAAAGGGATTACAATAGCATGGTTAGGTAGAGCAGACACTAGCAGATCGCTAGTGTCTGACAGCTAAATAGGTGAAAATGTGGTGGTAGAAACCCTTTAAGTAATTGTGAAAAGTAATGTTGAACCCTTATCTGAATCTTTCAACAGGAGAAGCCTACATGAGGTTAAACAAGGTGTCTGAAGCTGAGCACTGGTACACGGAGTCCCTGAGATCAAAGCCTGACCACATCCCAGCACATCTTACTTATGGCAAGCTTCTGACTCTAACGGTGAGAAAGACAATTTACTTGGGACTAGTCACAAAACCTTGTCACGTCCTCATTACACAAGCATTGTAAAAAAAATTCACCGAAAAATTACAATGGATCTGTTTTATTCAGAAAATGTTGACAACATTAGCCTGGTTATTCGTAGCTTGGCTCATTTATAGAGTTCCCAGCTTTACTTGATCAAACTTAGTCCATAGATTAGCATAGGAAATGTATAAAGGCCTAGTTGAATAAAATCATGGCGACAGCTATGCACAGTTGTCATGCAATAATTCAGCTCTTTCCTGTAGAGTTGTGGAGCAAACCATGGACAACACCATGCGGTCACAATTGAACAGATGTGGAAAACATTAAAAGTATTTAAACAGCATAGGAAGCACGGAGTAATGGAAAATTGTTCAGTTTGGATGCTCAGTAGATTGTTTGTGAATACAATGTTGCATGTAATTTAAAATATGGATACTTTAAATGGGAATTTCTTGTAAGTAAATGTTCAGTTATACGGAGAATGTCCTTTCATGTGGCGTAATAGCAATTGCAATTTTTCTTTAGGCTTCTATAAAGCCCTGGGCAAGACAATCATTTTTTGCTACTACCAGTGTCTATAGTTGAGTTCTGTAAGCTAGTTCTAGGAAGGGCTGATTGCAGCTGAATAGCTGACCTCTGCTACCTCATACACCAAGCAGGAGGTCTTCTGTGTAGTCCAGAGTATAGCTAAAATATTACAGCAGTGAAAAAGCTGCAGGTCAGTGCCATGCTGAAGGTTTGAAGTTTTATCTCTTTTATAATTACTTATAACGTATGCTACACTGTGACCTGTTTCTGTATTTGCTGAAGCTCTGCTAAAATATAATACAGTAATGCTACAGATGTGCCCTCCCTTACCTTAGCTCATATTTGGTTAAGGACTCTGACGCAACAACTTCTATACAATGTCACAACTGCTAGCAAAACCTTAGACAGACTGTAATACACAACACAACCACTGGGTGGCCACACCCAGACACATACAGTATATGATAGACCTCTCATGACGCAATACCTCAAATTAATTTTTTATAAAGCTTGGGATGTGTTGTGCCAAGGAGAAAGGTATTGAATGAATCATCTGTGAATCAGTAGAAAAAGCCGCCAATATGTTGCGAATTTATCCGCTAACGCGTTTCGGCATATAACCTTCATCAACAGATACATCTCAAATTCACAGTAACTCTTATATATACACATCAATTAAGCAAAGTGACATCATCTACCGCCTTATGGGCGGGAACAAAAAATAAACCAACCGATTTCTTGGTTTCACTACAGCATGGGAACACATATAACATAGGATTTTCACAATATCGAAAATAGCAGATCAGCGAGTCGATAATGTCTACAATAAAGGAAAAGAAAGAAATTATTCGAATCAGGCAGTACGAAAAACATACATATAACCTCATAACCTTACAGCCTCATAATCGCGATTGAGACCTCTGGGATACAATGTATCAAACGTATGTATCCAGAACGCCTCTCTACGAAGTAAAAGTTTTTTTATATCGCCTCCTCTCCTTGGTCTCACAATTTTCTCCAAAACCTGAAACCTTAACTGAGATATGGAATGTTTACATTTATCGAAGTGGTAAGGCAACGGTAATAATACATTTTTGGTCCTAATCGTGGACTTATGCTTGCATATCCTATCCCTCACTGTTTACATAGTTTTGCCCACATACGCAAGCCCACATGGGCATTTGATCAGATAGATCACATTTTTTGACTCACAAGTGTTCCCATGCCTCGTCACAGTATACCAAGCACAACGCTGTACATTGTATAGGGACTGTGCTTGGTACTGCAGCCCAGGCCCATTCATTTGAATGGAACTGAGCTGCACATAGGCCATGTGACTAATGAATGTGACGTCACTGGCCTCTGAAGAGGCCACAGCACTCATCATAGTGCCTCAGCCTCATCAAACAGCTGATTGACGTGTGGGCCACGAGTGGTGCCCCCAACAATCAGATATTGGTGATCTATCATGAGGATAGGTCATCAATATTTTGCTCCTGGAAAACCCCTTTAAGCTGACAAGCCTCATGTCCCTGTGATTGTCACGACCATGGTCTTGGTCGTGACTCAGGATCCGCATGCAGTTGCCTGCGGTTTGGTTTTATTGTCAACCACATGGTGAGGGCTGCTGGTATGTTGCCTCACGTGTGGTTGCCGCTGGTAACATGGTTGTACTTGGCAGTATAGCAGTCTGAGCTGTTGCTGGGCAGCTTGCTGTCAAGTGCATGCGGTAGCTCCTGGTTGTGTGTGTGTGTATGTTATGCACTTTGTATGTCTGGTGTGCACGAGGTTTATGTAGGTGTGCACTGTGACACTTCCCTTAACTGTGGCTGCCCGTGGCAACGTTTGGTATGGTGTACATGTGGTGGCAGTGGCCCGGCCTTCAGGCTGACTCCCAGGACATGGTTGCAGCTGCAGTGTGATGTTCATTTGGACACTTTCTCCTTTAGGGTCTATTCACACGTCCGTTGTTTCTTTCCTGATCTGTTCCGTTTTTTGCTGAACAGATCTGGACCAGATCTGGACCCATTCATTTTCAATGGGTCCTGGAAAAAAACGGACAGCTCAATGTCTGATTTTTTTCAGGACCCATTGAAAATGAATGGGTCCATATCTGTTCCGCAAAAAATGGAACAGATCAGGAAAGAAACAACGGACGTGTGAATGGACCCTTAAGTGGTTGTCTTCCCTTCCCTGGTGTGAGAAGGGTTAATTCCCTTCTGTGTGTGTGAACACTGGGTGTGTCTGTGTGGGTGTGGCTACTTGGGCTATAAAGCCTCAGTGAAGACCTGAAGCTGAGGGGTACTCCAGCCTTGTGTGTAAGCTGGAGGCACCCTCCTGGTTTATACCATCTGCCACTGAGAGCCACCCTTGTGGTCATAAATCTTGTTTGATGTGATGAAGATGTGTCTGTTGTATGTTTCCTATTGCAGCTTATGGTCCTGGGTTCCTGTGTGATGTGTGTTGTGTGCTGTGTCCGTTTCTGTGTTAGGACAGCAGCACTTGCGCATGGGTTCCAGGCTTTGTGTCTGTGGCAGGTGGGTGTTGTGCTTATGGCATTTACCTGCCACTGCCATGAGTTGTATATGTTCCCTTTTATTGTAGCCTTGCCTGTGAGACTCCTGTTCCTCTGTGTCTAGGAGGAACAGGTCGTCTTACCCTGCTCCTAGCTTTAGGGAACGAAAGAGGGTTACTAGGGATCCGAGGTTCCGGAGCATGAGCCCTCCTACCTTCAAGGTCGGCTCATGCAGCTAGGAGTCAGGGTCAGATTAGGGATGCGATAGGAGGTGACCTGCTCCCTAATTCTGTGCTCCTGGCCAAGCAGCGACCACCATCTTCTGTCATCGCACGGCTGAGGGTTTTCCCCATCCTCAGCCGTGACAGTGATACTGTAGCTCTTTACTGTGTCACGAATGGTCATACATTGAAGGCAGTAGTTAGCTGTATAGCCCATGTTACATACATGTACAGTCTGCGTTGCATACAGAAGAGCTAAAAGGTTGATTGCTAGCACAGAAATCAGCGTTGTTGCATATCAGTCAGCTACATATCTTTTTGGTGCTCTGTGGGATATATGCCTTTTCCAATAAAAAATATATTAATATTTGCGGTCAGACAGTACTAAAGGATTTGAAAGCAGTCCATAAGACCTCACATATTTAATGATATGTCTTGAGGCAACCTGCAGCTATAAAGGACACACTGAATAACTGATTTGTCTTACTACAGGAGTGCGAGTACGCAGTGAAAGCTTATGAGCTCCCATACCAGCTCAGTCATTTATTTCCTTCCCACAAAGGAAACATAGATTTTGTTTAAGACTTCTAATTGAAGGACTCCTATTTCTATGGTATGACTGAGACTCTCCGTCACTACCGACAGAACCAGGTGCAGTTCTGTTCTGCTAATGTACACATCTTCACAGCAGGCGGCCCTGTTCTTTCTTGGTATTATAAAGAGAGCTTTGGAGACCCTGGCAGTTTAGGGTGTTTGAACATTGCAATGTGACAGTATATAATGTGAAGAAGTGAATAGACCAACATTTCCTGGTGGTCATTCTCTTTATGGATTTTTTTTAAATGATATTCAACTACCTGTACTGTATGCAATGATAGGTAGACTTAAAATACTTAGATCATTTGAAATTCTTTGTATTTAGGCAGCTTGCTGAGTTTTCATATATTCATTACCACATTACGAAGGTATGAGTATATACAGTATATATGAAATGTATATACAGTAATATTAAACATTGACACTTTTTGTTACCAAAAAGTTGTCATCTTTACAAACTAGCTTGAGAAATACTAAAATTAACGCCATACTTCAAAGGTATATTCTGGTTAGAACAAGTTATCCCCTGCCCACTGCATCATAAGAACTGGGGATCCTTTGAATGGACTGCTACTTGAACACGCACACCACTTCTCCATTCATATCTATGGGACTGTCGGAAATAGCGGACTACAGTGCTTGGCTGTCTCTGGCATTCCCATAGAAGTGGTGTGCATGCTTGACCAATGATCCATTCAAAGTGGCGAGACCCATGTCCCCTGTTCTTGCGATTAGTGGGGTCATAACGTTTAGACCCCCACCTATCTAACTGTTATCACCTATCTGGTGGATAGTGAATATCTTGTTCTAACAGGAATGCTCCTATAAAGGGTTTTTTTATGACTAGAAAAAGTTGGCTGTGTTCATCAAAAAACAGCACCACACGTGTCCACAGCTTATGTGTGGTATTGCAGCTCAGCCCTATTCACATTAATAGAGCAGAGCTGCACTAACCCATGGACAGATATGGTGCTGTTTTTCAAAGAAAACAGCTCTTTTTTTCTAATCATGGACAACCCTTTTATAAGAGC
The DNA here is from genome assembly GCF_905171765.1 of Bufo bufo. Classification (NCBI taxonomy): domain Eukaryota; kingdom Metazoa; phylum Chordata; class Amphibia; order Anura; family Bufonidae; genus Bufo; species Bufo bufo. Next base: position 456,739,838 of record NC_053389.1, read on the forward strand.
ATTATGGCCAAATTCCTTCAAGCATATTCCTTATAATAGATAGAGAGGCTGAATATCTCTATCGCTTCTTTTTTTATATCAGAGTTTTCATAGCATGGCAAAAATGACAGTAACAATTCCAGAATACAACAGAATGTCGAAAGTACAATATTTCACATTGATATCCCCCTAAACCCGCAACCCTTAATCTCTCTTATAGAAAAATGTATTGAAGCAAAGGCAGCCGTAAACAACAGCAGTATAATATATAGAGCTTGTTATGTAGTGGTCAGGGTCACGTTCCATTATCTCCAAAAAAACAAAAACTATAGACATCCAAAGTTGCAGATTTCATGGCTGTCATGATGCAAAATGTTCTAACAATGCTTTATAAAATTGTGCGTGACTGCTCTCTCAGCATGAAAAGGGTATGGAGAAGATTCAGGGAGGTCAGCTAGGGGGAACACAATGAAGCATTATGCAGAATGCCGCTCTAGTCCTCATATTTGAAGGCTGATATACATTTAACCCACAGAGAACACAAACAAGGGAGATGTATGAACATTGTTGAACATTTGATTATGTTACATGCAACAATTTTTCAACATCAATTTGACTAGATAACTACATTACTTCCCAGTTATTGCACATGTACCTCATTCTGTGTCCTCCAATGAACCCTCTATCGTCGCTTTACATTATAATGTCCCTCTGAGATATTGCCCTGACATAGCCACACAAATGGGCAGGTCACCAGATCAGCTTCCTCCACACTTTCTGCTTGAAATGCTATGCTTGTTTCTTTGGCTGTGGTTTGCTTTGCCACCATCCACTAGAAAGTAAAATACAAACATTCAAAGAAGAGATGAAAAATGGGGACAAAATGGTCCTCAAGTCCTTGTAAAATGCATCTGAAAGCCTTTTAGTGGCTTAGAAATTGTCAGAAGATTGAATGGTTTTCTAAAGCTCAGCCCTGATTTAAACCTTTTAAAGAGGAACTAAAGCCAGAATCCACACACAAAAATGAACAACCAAAAACATAGCAATCTCTTTATATGTCTTTATAGGCATTTGTTTCATTAGATATCACAATTTCAGGCCATGAAAAATACAATAGAAAGGCAGTGAATTTGTCTCTCAGGCTGCAACCATGTCTTCTCCCCCCCCAGATGCTAGTGCATGTAAGCCAGGAATGTATAGGAGAAGGGGGCTGGGTTTAGACTGTATAGCTTTTGTCTACACAGCAAGAGTGGCCATTTTGTTGGAAGGAATCTCCTAGTTAGTAATAGTCCAGAATAGATTTGGTTACAGCCATGTGGAACTGTGATAGACTGCAGAATGGTAAATCTACCAAGAAAAATCCCCCTACCCTGTCCTAAATAGCACCATAGCTAGGCAGAATTGTCTTTGCGGTTCTAGAATGTTTTTATAGGCCGTCCTAGAACATTTCAGGGAGTGATTATTAGGAAAGAACTACAACTCCTAGTATTTGACAACTTATAGAGGGAAACACTAACGTCTGACACACACAGCACAGGAGCTCCACCCAGATCATAGATCGTAACAGAAGGTAAATGAGGTGAGATGAAATTGGCTGCAGTAGAGTGAGTAGGTTGAAAAGACTTGGAGGCAGATGATAGATCTGAGGGGAGTGGGAAAGTGGCTGTGGGGACCAAGGGCATGCTTATGTAGCAGTGCAGACAGATCGATGTGGCTGGTTAAGCCTGCTCCTCTCCTGAACTTTCTGTTCACTGTGTGTGACATCAGGCACGTTAAGGTTCTTTGTCTGCAAAATCTCTCCTGAACTGCTTATGACAGCAGTTTGGGGAGCACCCTGTAGACATGCACACCTTGTGTGTGCTATGAATTTTATGTATTTGTGTTATTTATGTTTTTTCAGGGTTTAGTTCCCCTTTAAGTGAATTTGTAAAATGATGGTATACTAAGAACATTTTCATAGTACATCACGTGCAAAATTTGTAGATCACAGTCATTGAGAAATTAGACATTTTTGTAGCATGACAGCTGCTGACTATAGGAATACATTAACTGGTCTGTTTCATTCATTCAACCCCTTTTTTTAGTAGAAGCCAGCCTGGTAGGCAGCTGATCACCCTGGGCTCAACATCTGAAATACCAGCAGCCAGCCAGTATTGTCAGGTGTAGTTTTGTTTGGCAATAGATTTTCCATGTGAATGTAGTATCACATTTAGGCTACTTTCACACTTGCGTTCGGAGCGGATCCGTCTGGTGTCTGCACAGACGGATCCGCTCCTATAATGCAAACGATGGTATCCGTTCAGAACGGATCCGTCTGCATTATATTTCACAAAAAAATCTAAGTGTGAAAGTTAGTCAGACGGATCCGTCCAGACTTTGCATTTGAAAATTGCACCATATTGTGTCAACTTCAAACGGATCCGTCCCCATTGACTTACATTGTAAGTCTGGACGGATCCGTTTGGCTCCGCACGGCCAGGCGGACACACGAACGCTGCAAGCTGCGTTCGGGTGTCCGCCTGCTGAGCGGAGCGGAGGCTGAACGCTGCCAGACTGATGCATTCTGAGCGGATCCGCATCCACTCAGAATGCATTGGGGCTGGACGGATGCATTCGGGGACGCTTGTGAGAGCCTTCAAACAGAGCTCACAAGCGGAACCCCGAACGCAAGTGTGAAAGTAGCCTTATACGGCTAATAGAGAGGTATCATAAGTGGTGGAGCCCTCTCTATTTCGTATATGTGTCCTAATAAAGCATCCCCTTCAAGTCACTTGAAATGTGACTGTTGTGAAACAAATACTATATATTACCTCCCATAGAACTGAATGGAGCGGTGGACACACATGCATGTCCTCCACTCCCTTCACTGCAGAGCACAGGCCCCTGTTCTTATAATTGGTGTTGGGCCCAGTGGTCAGACCCCTGCCGGTCAGACACTTATCCCCTATACTGTTAGCAGGGGATAAGTAGTCTTAATTGGACAACCCCTTTAATATTTGCAGTTACTTTCATTGTGTGTATATGACTTCTTCCATACCCATAGAATAGTAATAACCTGTAATAGCAGACACAGCATACAAGCCCGTAGACAGATTTGAATGTCATTTTTGTTCATTTTTATGACGCCAACATATTCTGCAGCACTGCACGGAGATCAGCATATCTCACGGTCCCATTTGGAACTTCTTATCCAATTTCCAAATAAACTTATCATTATGCTTGTGAAGTGTTGGAGGACTCCAGAGACCTAGGGGGAAATCTATGTTAACTACATGGTGATGTCCTTGGTTAGATTCAAACCCTGAGCTGCAAAGCAGCAGTCCTGACTACGAAGCCACTATGCTGCCCAATGTCAGATGTGCTGTTTATATGGAGATGTATATGAAATCGGTATAAATAGCCTGGTCCAGGTCTCCTTCTTCGGGAAACGGTCATACAGTCTTTGGGATGTACGCAATTATTATGAATAATAGAAAGTGTTAGCAGTTTGAAACCTCTATGAATGGAGTTTGGTCGTGGCCTTGTAGCTTTCACAGAATACCTGATCTCTAAAATGCTTTTCATTTACAGTTTAGGATTTCATTTTCCCATATATAAGTAAAGGGCAACTGAACACAAACAATTCTCTAGTAGCGCTTGATGCACACAAAAGTTACCCACGTGGAGAATATGTGAAACCCAAAATAAGACCTTTGCTTTGCCAACTTCTCACAAAGTGAATTTTGGTTACAGATACTTAAAGGGGTTGTCTCTTCTTAGACACTGGTGGCTTATCGCTAGGATATGCCATCACTGTCAGATGGGTGCTTGTCCCAACTCTAGGATCCGCACCCATCTCCAGAACAGGAACCCCGAAGTGAGTGGAGAGAAACCATGCATGCGTGGCTGCCCTCCATTCATTCCTAGGGGAGTTTCTAAAATAGTTGAGCGCACTTGCTCAGCTTTTTTCTGAACTCCCATAGAAATGAATGGAGAGCACACCGCGCATACGCGGTGCACTCTCCTTTACTTTCGGAGGCTCGTTTTAGAGATAGGTGTGGGTTTCAGGGGTGGGACAAGCACCTATTTGACTTTGATGGCATATCTTAGCAGTGACACAACCCCTTTAACGTCAAAATGTGCACCGTAGTTTTTTGGTAAATTGGTTATGTACCCTCTGAAATACTAATTTAATTTACAATTTTACTGAGCCATTGACATATTATTAAAGGGCTTGTCTGGACATTGAAAAATTTTGGGGGGGAAAAGGCTCTGCATCCTTCTGTTTCTTTTGTGACTGTTCCGAATTGAAATTATCATTCTTTTTTTAAATGTTTTTTTTTTATTTCAATATTCTTAGAAATATTTTGTAATGTTTTTCTATTTCATTCTGGCAGTACTAAACTGTTAATAATTAGGCCCTTCCCGACTGCCCTCTGGCTATATACGTCCTATATGCAGATACCACGTATATAAACAGTCAGGCAGAGCTTTAATCCCAACGCTGATCAGCACTGGGATTAAAGCTCCCTCCTTTGCAATCTAGCAGGAGCAGGTCTGGTCCTGGCTGTAAGACACATCGGAGACCCTGAGGAGAAGACAGGAGCACTTTATTAGCGCTCTTGCCTTTTCCGGTGCTGGGAGGAGAGCGCTGCACAAGCACAGGGAGGGAGGGCAGGAAGTGGCCAAATCGCTTCCTCTATTGATCCCGGTGGTCACGTGAACGCTGCGGGTGCCTCGGGGCAGGATCTGAGCTGCAGGGTCTAAGGAGACCCTGATCAACGCTGCCTGTGTGTGATGCCCCCACATGGGGCTGTTTACCCCTATCCACAGGAGCCCCAGTTACAGTGGAAAAAGTGAAAAAAAAGTTGCACGGCCGCTGCTGCTTCTCCCCGTGCGCGGATGAAAAAACATCTGGCGTGGGGGGGGGGTCAGCCAATGGCAAGCGGTGACTGGGACGAGCCTCACTAGTGTCACCAGCGATGCTAGGGAGGCTCGTCCCCGCCTGCCATTAGCTGCCCCACCCCCGACGCCAGATGTTTTCATCGGCGCACGGGGAGAAGCAGCAGGGGCCCTGTGGGGACCAGGAGCGACGCGGGTGCTGGGGAGCCAGGTAAGTACATTGTGTCTGAGGGGCCGAGGCATATGGGGGCGGGGGCACTTCAGGGATCGGTTAACGCCTTTAAGGGCCCTTTACACTGCTCGATGTTTGGGCAGATTATCGCTAACTAACGTTCGTACGGATGTTCGTTACCGATAATCTGCCTGCATAAAGATGTCGACAATTACCTGGTGAACGAACAAAACGCTCATTCATCGGGTAGTAGAATTGTTCATACGGACACCTAAATCATTGTTTGCCGGCAATAGATCATGTCTATACAGCACTCTGCTGCCAGCAAACAATGATTCTGTTTGGAGAAGAGCAATAGCAGTAGTGATCACTCCTCCCCATACTGTGGAGGAGATCGCTGCATGTAAATGCAGATTTCTCCTCGACTGACGAGCAAGTGATTATCAGGAAGGAATGCATCCTTCCCAGCACTCGCTTGCTACATCTGGTCATTTAAAGGGGCTAGAGAAGGTCAAGCGAGGCTGTTTGCTGTACTAAAAGTCCAAACAAAGGAGGAAGTTTAAGAGCCAGGACAGGAAGTAGAATACATGGAGTGACTTCAAAAATTATATCCAGAGAGCCATCCAGCCAAAAATGAGAAAATGAAAACATTTAAAGGGACACTACTATCAAAGTTTTTTTTTTTATCACATATTAACAGTCTATATATGAATGTTCATATATACAGGCTGTTTTTTATTTTCTCATTATTTTTCCTGGCTTTTGGTATTTTAAACCTGCTCTGATTTTCTTGTTCTTTCATAGTTTACACGGTTAAAAAAAGACATAAGTCCATCAAGTTCAACCAATGGATTCCATCCATATGTTGTTGAGACATCTGGATTCTATTGTTTTTGTAGGCAAAACATTGTTATGGGTTTCATGATTTAGGCCTTTGATTAATATTACTTTAGGCTACACATTTGCACTTTTGCTCCACACACCCCCACATCTGTCTTCCCTTTCACTTTGGTATCTGAATATATAAGTTGGCATGTGGTTAGTAGTCTACAGAGATTTGCATTGGGTTTTTATCTGAGACAGGGCAGCATGTCATCTCCTTTGGTTCTGTGATATAACAGGGGTCAGGACCAAACAATTGCTCTAGATTACAGAAGAGCATGGGTTTGAAGTGTATCTGTTTGTGTCTGTGGGGGTGTTTGTTATTTTTGGTAAGTGAAATGCTTTACTTGGTGGCACATTTCCGAATATACTTACATATGTCTCCTTGATTTTTGTTCTTTATTATGTATCATTTCTCATTCAGAGTTGTGTCTGTTTTTACAGCAAGAATAGCACAGCAGATTTAGTAAAACTAGAGGTGAGAAAAGGTGAAGAAATAGCCTATAGTAACCAATCAGATTCAGTTCTCATTGTTTTGTAAGTGAAAGCTGTAATGTGATTGGTTGGTATGGGCACCTCCTCCACTTTTCCCTTGCATTAGTTTTGATAAATCTCCCCCATGATATTGATGTAGTCATCCATTTTTTTTCAACAGTGCCTTACAGATATAGGGCCAGATTTATCATTACTCTGACAGCTCACTCCACTTTCACATATGGCTAAAGTCAGTTTTAGCCAAGTCAGATTTATGATCGGCCCTTTAATACTGTGATAAATGTGGTTTGACGGTAGCAGTTTCTCCGTCAGTAAGCAGCTTTACAAAAGTCGCACGTCTTTACGAAAAAGTTGCATGTTCTATTAAAAAGTCGCATAAGATAAGCATGGTCCTCACTGGAGTGAAATTGCACATTTTTTTTGCAACTTTTTTGCGACTTTTTAAATAGTCCAAATAGTAAATCTGTCTAGAGATTAATTTACATAAGAAAACACGCCCACTTTCAGAAAACTGGCGAGCATAGTGCAGAGCAGAAAAAAGTCGCAAATTTGTGCGCAGTTTTAGCGTTTGCGCATTTTTTTGCGACTTTTTCACTCCATTATTCTGACTTGAGCTAATGATAAATCTGGCCCATATTCTCTACCACTGAGACTGCTGTCTCTACAATGTTGTTTTCTTCTATTTTCTTCCATTTGTCAACATGGAAGGTAGCTCCAAGTTAGAGTTCAGATGAATGAAGGAGTTTATAGATTTCTTATTTTTTTTCAGGGAATGTAATGTTCTTTTTTCTTTGTAATTTGTAGATGAACATTAATTATTTTATGGGTGTTATTATGGTTTCCATATTAATTGTAGACACACGTATCTGTCAGACTGTGTCTGTCAAACAAACACCACCGTTCCTTGGATATAGAAAAGGCTTGTTTTACGTTCCTCTATCAGTGTATAATTCTGAAATCTTCACCAAGAAATGTTTTCTATCTATTCTAAGAAGGTGGATTTGGGTCAGAAAAAGTGTTCTTCTCTAGCTGTAGCCTAAAGTCCAAAATACAATCCAAGGAGCTGGAGCAGAATATATGAGGTTTGTCTATCGTAGTTGTTCAACCTTCAAAAATGTTTCAAAGTAGATACACGTTGGCAGAGTGTGCCTGCATTGCTGAAATAACAGTCCAGTATTTCTTCTTGTGACGGCACTTGGCTTCAGGAATGTGTACGTTTCTGTGGTAATGCGAGAAAGAAGTGCTCATCCAGACTCTCATCCTGTTCTGGCATGACATGATTGCAATTTCACTGATCTGTGAATTGGGTGGCCTGTTAATCAAACCACTAAACAACAGAGAGGCTTACGGCTTCCATGTTTGGCAGTATAGCGTGTTTATAAGTCAGTTTTTTTTGCTGTGTACAGCAAAATGTACAGTACTTCCAGAAAATTGTATGTTTCGTTGGTATTTGAAGTACAGAAGAATTATTTTTTTATGAAGGATAGGAGATGTTTTCATTAATTTTGTGAGGATTATGATTTATGAACAAGGCAGTACTGATCTTAAGAGTTAGGAAAGGAAACTAGTCAATAAATCTGACTATAATGTAACACACAGGTTCATACACAGGCAGCATCATTGTAGAGAGATAGCAGAATCTGCAGGTGAGGGATCATACTGGTAGGATCAGTATAGAGAGAGAGCAGAAACTGCAGGGGAGGGATCATACTGGTAGCATCAGTATAGAGAGAGAGCAGAAACTGCAGGGGAGGGATCATACTGGTAGCATCAGTATAAAGAGAGAGCAGAAACTGCAGGGGAGGGATCATACTGATAGCATCAGTATAAAGAGAGAGCAGAAACTGCAGGGGAGGGATCATACTGGTAGCATCACTATAGAGAGAGAACAGAAACTGCAGGGATGGAATCATACTGGTAGCATCAGTATAGAGAGAGAGCAGAAACTGCAGGGGAGGGATCATACTGGTAGCATCAGTATAGAGAGAGAGCAGAAACTGCAGGGGAGGGATCATACTGGTAGCATCAGTATAGAGAGAGAGCAGAAACTGCAGGGGAGGGATCATACTGGTAGAATCAGTATAGAGAGAGAGCAGAAACTGCAGGGGAGGGATCATACTGGTAGCATCAGTATAGAGAGAGAGCAGAAACTGCAGGGGAGGGATCATACTGGTAGCATCAGTATAGAGAGAGAGCAGAAACTGCAGGGGAGGGATCATACTGGTAGCATCAGTATAGAGAGAGAGCAGAAACTGCAGGGGAGGGATCATACTGGTAGCATCAGTATAAAGAGAGAGCAGAAACTGCAGGGGAGGGATCATACTGGTAGCATCAGTATAGAGAGAGAGCAGAAACTGCAGGGGAGGGATCATACTGGTAGCATCAGTATAAAGAGAGAGCAGAAACTGCAGGGGAGGGATCATACTGGTAGCATCACTATAGAGAGAGAACAGAAACTGCAGGGATGGGATCATACTGGTAGCATCAGTATAGAGAGAGAGCAGAAACTGCAGGGGAGGGATCATACTGGTAGCATCAGTATAGAGAGAGAGCAGAAACTGCAGGGGAGGGATCATACTGGTAGCATCAGTATAGAGAGAGAGCAGAAACTGCAGGGGAGGGATCATACTGGTAGCATCAGTATAGAGAGAGAGCAGAAACTGCAGGGGAGGGATCATACTGGTAGAATCAGTATAGAGAGAGAGCAGAAACTGCAGGGGAGGGATCATACTGGTAGCATCAGTATAGAGAGAGAGCAGAAACTGCAGGGGAGGGATCATACTGGTAGCATCAGTATAAAGAGAGAGCAGAAACTGCAGGGGAGGGATCATACTGGTAGCATCAGTATAAAGAGAGAGCAGAAACTGCAGGGGAGGGATCATACTGGTAGCATCAGTATAGAGAGAGAGCAGAAACTGCAGGGGAGGGATCATACTGGTAGCATCAGTATAAAGAGAGAGCAGAAACTGCAGGGGAGGGATCATACTGGTAGCATCACTATAGAGAGAGAACAGAAACTGCAGGGGTGGGATCATACTGGTAGCATCAGTATAGAGAGAGAGCAGAAACTGCAGGGGAGGGATCATACTGGTAGCATCAGTATAGAGAGAGAGCAGAAACTGCAGGGGAGGGATCATACTGGTAGCATCAGTATAGAGAGAGAGCAGAAACTGCAGGGGAGGGATCATACTGGTAGAATCAGTATAGAGAGAGAGCAGAAACTGCAGGGGAGGGATCATACTGGTAGCATCAGTATAGAGAGAGAGCAGAAACTGCAGGGGAGGGATCATACTGGTAGCATCAGTATAGAGAGAGAGCAGAAACTGCAGGGGAGGGATCATACTGGTAGCATCAGTATAGAGAGAGAGCAGAAACTGCAGGGGAGGGATCATACTAGTAGCATCAGTATAGAGAGAGCAGAAACTGCAGGGGAGGGATCATACTGGTAGCATCAGTATAAAGAGAGAGCAGAAACTGCAGGGGAGGGATCATACTGGTAGCATCAGTATAAAGAGAGAACAGAAACTGCAGGGGAGGGATCATACTGGTAGCATCAGTATAGAGAGAGAGCAGAAACTGCAGGGGAGGGATCATACTGGTAGCATCAGTATAAAGAGAGAGCAGAAACTGCAGGGGAGGGATCATACTGGTAGCATCAGTATAGAGAGAGAGCAGAAACTGCAGGGGAGGGATCATACTGGTAGCATCAGTATAGAGAGAGCAGAAACTGCAGGGGAGGGATCATACTGGTAGCATCAGTATAAAGAGAGAGCAGAAACTGCAGGGGAGGGATCATACTGGTAGCATCAGTATAAAGAGAGAGAGCAGAAACTGCAGGGGAGGGATCATACTGGTAGCATCAGTATAGAGAAAGCAGAAACTGCAGGGGAGGGATCATACTGGTAGCATCAGTATAGAGAGAGAGAGAGCAGAAACTGCAGGGGAGGGATCATACTGGTAGCATCAGTATAGAGAGAGAGCAGAAACTGCAGGGGAGGGATCATACTGGTAGCATCAGTATAGAGAGAGAGCAGAAACTGCAGGGGAGGGATCATACTGGTAGCATCAGTATAAAGAGAGAGCAGAAACTGCAGGGGAGGGATCATACTGGTAGCATCAGTATAGAGAGAGCAGAAACTGCAGGGGAGGGATCATACTGGTAGCATCAGTATAGAGAGAGAGCAGAAACTGCAGGGGAGGGATCATACTGGTAGCATCAGTATAAAGAGAGAGCAGAAACTGCAGGGGAGGGATCATACTGGTAGCATCAGTATAAAGAGAGAGAGCAGAAACTGCAGGGGAGGGATCATACTGGTAGCATCAGTATAGAGAAAGCAGAAACTGCAGGGGAGGGATCATACTGGTAGCATCAGTATAGAGAGAGAGAGAGCAGAAACTGCAGGGGAGGGATCATACTGGTAGCATCAGTATAGAGAGAGAGAGAGCAGAAACTGCAGGGGAGGGATCATACTGGTAGCATCAGTATAGAGAGAGAGCAGAAACTGCAGGGGAGGGATCATACTGGTAGCATCAGTATAAAGAGAGAGCAGAAACTGCAGGGGAGGGATCATACTGGTAGCATCAGTATAGAGAGAGCAGAAACTGCAGGGGAGGGATCATACTGGTAGCATCAGTATAGAGAGAGAGCAGAAACTGCAGGGGAGGGATCATACTGGTAGCATCAGTATAAAGAAAGAGCAGAAACTGCAGGGGAGGGATCATACTGGTAGCATCAGTATAGAGAGAGCAGAAACTGCAGGGGAGGGATCATACTGGTAGCATCAGTATAGAGAGAGAGCAGAAACTGCAGGGGAGGGATCATACTGGTAGCATCAGTATAGAGAGAGCAGAAACTGCAGGGGAGGGATCATACTGGTAGCATCAGTATAGAGAGAGCAGAAACTGCAGGGGAGGGATCATACTGGTAGCATCAGTATAGAGAGAGCAGAAACTGCAGGGGAGGGATCATACTGGTAGCATCAGTATAGAGAGAGAGCAGAAACTGCAGGGGGAGGTGGAGAGATCATACTGGTAGCATCAGTATCGAGAGAGAGCAGAAACTGCAGGGGAGGGATCATACTGGTAGCATCAGTATAGAGAGAAAGCAGAAACTGCAGGGGAGGGATCATACTGGTAGCATCAGTATAGAGAGAGAGCAGAAACTGCAGGGGGAGGTGGAGAGATCATACTGGTAGCATCAGTATAGAGAGAGAGCAGAAACTGCAGGGGAGGGATCATACTGGTAGCATCAGTATAGAGAGAGAGCAGAAACTGCAGGGGAGGGATCATACTGGTAGCATCAGTATAGAGAGAGAGCAGAAACTGCAGGGGAGGGATCATACTGGTAGCATCAGTATAGAGAGAGCAGAAACTGCAGGGGAGGGATCATACTGGTAGCATCAGTATAGAGAGAGAGCAGAAACTGCAGGGGAGGGATCATACTGGTAGCATCAGTATAGAGAGAGCAGAAACTGCAGGGGAGGGATCATACTGGTAGCATCAGTATAGAGAGAGCAGAAACTGCAGGGGAGGGATCATACTGGTAGCATCAGTATAGAGAGAGCAGAAACTGCAGGGGAGGGATCATACTGGTAGCATCAGTATAGAGAGAGAGCAGAAACTGCAGGGGGAGGTGGAGAGATCATACTGGTAGCATCAGTATCGAGAGAGAGCAGAAACTGCAGGGGAGGGATCATACTGGTAGCATCAGTATAGAGAGAAAGCAGAAACTGCAGGGGAGGGATCATACTGGTAGCATCAGTATAGAGAGAGCAGAAACTGCAGGGGGAGGTGGAGAGATCATACTGGTAGCATCAGTATAGAGAGAGAGCAGAAACTGCAGGGGAGGGATCATACTGGTAGCATCAGTATAGAGAGAGAGCAGAAACTGCAGGGGAGGGATCATACTGGTAGCATCAGTATAGAGAGAGAGCAGAAACTGCAGGGGAGGGATCATACTGGTAGCATCAGTATAGAGAGAGAGCAGAAACTGCAGGGGAGGGATCATACTGGTAGCATCAGTATAGAGAGAGAGCAGAAACTGCAGGGGAGGGATCATACTGGTAGCATCAGTATAGAGAGAGCAGAAACTGCAGGGGAGGGATCATACTGGTAGCATCAGTATAGAGAGAGAGCAGAAACTGCAGGGGGAGGTGGAGAGATCATACTGGTAGCATCAGTATAGAGAGAGAGCAGAAACTGCAGGGGAGGGATCATACTGGTAGCATCAGTATAGAGAGAGAGCAGAAACTGTAGGGGAGGGATCATACTGGTAGCATCAGTATAGAGAGAGAGCAGAAACTGCAGGGGAGGGATCATACTGGTAGCATCAGTATAGAGAGAGCAGAAACTGCAGGGGAGGGATCATACTGGTAGCATCAGTATAGAGAGAGAGCAGAAAATGCAGGGGGAGGTGGAGAGATCATACTAGTAGCATCAGTATAGAGAGAGAGCAGAAACTGCAGGGGAGGGATCATACTGGTAGCATCAGTATAGAGAGAGAGCAGAAACTGCAGGGGGAGGTGGAGAGATCATACTGGTAGCATCAGTATCGAGAGAGAGCAGAAACTGCAGGGGAGGGATCATACTGGTAGCATCAGTATAGAGAGAAAGCAGAAACTGCAGGGGAGGGATCATACTGGTAGCATCAGTATAGAGAGAGAGCAGAAACTGCAGGGGGAGGTGGAGAGATCATACTGGTAGCATCAGTATAGAGAGAGAGCAGAAACTGCAGGGGAGGGATCATACTGGTAGCATCAGTATAGAGAGAGAGCAGAAACTGCAGGGGAGGGATCATACTGGTAGCATCAGTATAGAGAGAGAGCAGAAACTGCAGGGGAGGGATCATACTGGTAGCATCAGTATAGAGAGAGCAGAAACTGCAGGGGAGGGATCATACTGGTAGCATCAGTATAGAGAGAGAGCAGAAACTGCAGGGGAGGGATCATACTGGTAGCATCAGTATAGAGAGAGCAGAAACTGCAGGGGAGGGATCATACTGGTAGCGTCAGTATAGAGAGAGCAGAAACTGCAGGGGAGGGATCATACTGGTAGCATCAGTATAGAGAGAGCAGAAACTGCAGGGGAGGGATCATACTGGTAGCATCAGTATAGAGAGAGAGCAGAAACTGCAGGGGGAGGTGGAGAGATCATACTGGTAGCATCAGTATCGAGAGAGAGCAGAAACTGCAGGGGAGGGATCATACTGGTAGCATCAGTATAGAGAGAAAGCAGAAACTGCAGGGGAGGGATCATACTGGTAGCATCAGTATAGAGAGAGCAGAAACTGCAGGGGGAGGTGGAGAGATCATACTGGTAGCATCAGTATAGAGAGAGAGCAGAAACTGCAGGGGAGGGATCATACTGGTAGCATCAGTATAGAGAGAAAGCAGAAACTGCAGGGGAGGGATCATACTGGTAGCATCAGTATAGAGAGAGAGCAGAAACTGCAGGGGAGGGATCATACTGGTAGCATCAGTATAGAGAGAGAGCAGAAACTGCAGGGGAGGGATCATACTGGTAGCATCAGTATAGAGAGAGAGCAGAAACTGCAGGGGAGGGATCATACTGGTAGCATCAGTATAGAGAGAGCAGAAACTGCAGGGGAGGGATCATACTGGTAGCATCAGTATAGAGAGAGAGCAGAAACTGCAGGGGGAGGTGGAGAGATCATACTGGTAGCATCAGTATAGAGAGAGAGCAGAAACTGCAGGGGAGGGATCATACTGGTAGCATCAGTATAGAGAGAGAGCAGAAACTGTAGGGGAGGGATCATACTGGTAGCATCAGTATAGAGAGAGAGCAGAAACTGCAGGGGAGGGATCATACTGGTAGCATCAGTATAGAGAGAGCAGAAACTGCAGGGGAGGGATCATACTGGTAGCATCAGTATAGAGAGAGAGCAGAAAATGCAGGGGGAGGTGGAGAGATCATACTAGTAGCATCAGTATAGAGAGAGAGCAGAAACTGCAGGGGAGGGATCATACTGGTAGCATCAGTATAGAGAGAGAGCAGAAACTGCAGGGGGAGGTGGAGAGATCATACTGGTAGCATCAGTGTAGAGAGACAACAGAATATTCAGGGTTAGAAGGAGATCATAACTTGGGCTACTTTCACATTAGCACCAGCCTTTTCCAGCAGGCTGAATAGCCTGCCGGATCTGTGCTGCCGTTAGTGCACGCGTGATGCTGGAAGTCCGCTCCGACCCCATTCACTATAATGGGGACACACCGGAGGTCCGGCCGCAGCACGGCAAACATGCGGAGAGGCGGCCGGAATAAAACTACAACATGTCAATAATTGCATCAGGAGGAATGAGGGCCCTGCTCGCCAGAGCTTACAATCTATGAGGAAAATGTTAAAAATGCGTGTTTGGGACTTTGGAATTGATGGCCTTTTTTTAGGAGAAGCCATCAGTATTTCATTGTGTTGTTCCATCTTTCGGTATCTCCAATAGTCAGCTATTTGAAGGGGTCAATGTGCTAGCTGTGCACTTGTTTACCAGGTGCATTTCTGTAATTTTAGTAGCAGCTGTGCCCTGTATAACAGCTTAGTCCCACTAGAATGGGAGAATGACGTAGTGTGCTATGAATCCAGGCATAGCCACTTCTAAAGGACGGAGCTGTACCTGGTAGACAATGAAGGGTATGTAACGCTCGCTGGAACACTATGACCCGTTCAAAGAGTTTGATCATTTGGGATGCTGAGAATTAGATTCCCTAACCTATTCCCTAATCTAATGCCTCATGCACACGTCCGTGAAACACGGACCGTGTGATACCGGCCTGGATTTCTTCTGAGTGCAGGAGCGCACAGCGTCATTGGTTGCCGTGACGCCATTCGCTTCCTGCTGCCGCAGTACAGTGATACACTAGTTGTCATTTTTAAAGTCACTGATAACCTGTTTGAACCGCCATAAAACTCATTTAATAGAGAATGGTATAACTAGCAAATTTCTAAATCTGAAACTACCTGAACAAAGCTGTAAAGTCATGTTTGCTAGTGCACTGCCTGTTGTCAGGCAAGATCCATCCCTGGTAACAGAGACTCAGAAGACGTAGCTGAGATTGTGAGCCTGATAAAACAACTACTTCTACACTGCTTCTAAACATCACAGGCGCTTCCTGCCTTATTTCCTGCTTTTGGAGCTCAATAGAAGAAAACAAACATGGTGGGAAGTGAGGTCACTGCATACAGTACTGGCACATTCAACAAAAGGCAGACGCCCACTGCTTGTGAGAGAATTGCATCCACCATTGCTGCTGAAACAGGGAATTATATGGCTGAAGGGGACTTTAGGGAAGCCTAAACATAACTGTTCCTTCTCAGTTATTATTGTACAAAGAAGCACATCCATTATGCAAACTTTTTTGACTCAGGTGTTATTTAAGCAACCGCTGTGTTGGCTTTGTCACATAATAGCTTGTACAATGATAAGGAAAAAACCTTAAACAGGTTGGGGTAGATTTACTAATGAAATTGCCTCTGAATTATGTTTTATACTGAGCCTGAATACTGGCATATATGTTGTGCATCTCATGTACAAAGTGTCTTAGAGACTTTGAGGCTGACTTTGTCAAGAGACTGTGGGTTATCGGTAGGTAGTGTTGGCTTAATTTACAGTACTGTGTGCCGAAATTGTGCCAGGTGTTTGGTTCAAAATTGAACTGCAAAGTAAGCCAGCTAAACTTAGTCTAGGCAGTCTAAAGCTGCACCAGATTTATCATCCAGCTTCAGCAACTGAGTTAAATCTAGTACAGGTAACAGCATCTACATTTTAGAGAGTGTTAGTAATTCTGCCGCATTAACTCTAGATAATTGTATATATCAGTAGTCTTTTAAACGCATTTGTGATACTTTTTAATTAAAATATACATTGGATTATAATTTACGGTTACAACATTTCACAAGACATAATGCACAACATTTCTATGGAAATAGTTTGATGGAAAAAATATATTTTTATAAACAACCTTATAAAGAAAAATGTATCAAGAGTTAGTGTATGAAGGCTGTATTTCCATCTGTGTCCCTGATCATGTTGAATGCATCTCTTTCATGCTAACCTAGAGCTGGGGATAGTAAGTGGTAAATTTCTCTTGATGAATGCTGTCCGTACGCTACGGTTTCACAATACAATTGTTAATGCAGTAGCTAATGTCAGAGGTAATAATCAAACTGGAGCTTCTCTGATTCTATTACATTTTACAGTCTGGCTAGGTATTTTCAGGGAATGGAGTGGGTGGATTACTTCAATGCTCCAGAGGTAGCCGGCGTTGTGTGTGGTCTATGGTACCAAACGCCATGTGAATTTCTAATTGCATTGGTTTTCTTTGCTGTATTTATCATTGCATTTTTGTGCCTTTATACTAGTACTGTGTATTATCACACAATATTGGACATTAGAAAAGTTTTTCTTTAACCACTTGGATTCAGTGAACATACTTACTATTCCAGTTTACAGCTGCCTAAAATGCAGATCTGAGGCAGGCTGGTAATACTCACATAGTAATAACGGTAGGATTTTGAGGAGCATTTTGTATTTCTGTTGACATCTTAGTGCTTGTCATGCTGATATCAGTAGGGGCAGACTGACCATAGACTCTGCAGGGCAAATTCATGTACCTGGCCAGCAGACGCAGGTGCCCTCCTGAATTCAGTTGTATCACTGTCCTCAATATTGTGATAGGGCAGTATTTTATGTTGCACTGTGGTATTTGATTTTGCCTGGGCGGTATTTTGTGCTGCACTGCGGTATTGCTAGCTCCGTCTACTTCTGGCGTTCCTGCCTACTTGTTTTTTGTGTTGCCCTGTTTTCTGTCAATTTGGACTCGCCTACTTGGGGCCACTTTTAGTTTTTTTCCCCAGGACTACTTTAAGGCCACCTGCACACATTGCGGAATATATGCAGTTTTTCTATCCTAATTCCAGTGCGGAAAAACAACAGCATAGTACAGTACCAGCAAAATGTATGAGATTACACATATCTCATGTACACTTTGCGGATTGTTTCCATGTGGAAATTGACCTGCTATGTGGAATTCCAATCCGCAGCATGTCAATTATGTTTGCGGTTTTAACTGCGTATTTCACCCCTGAAATGAAAGGGTGGGATCTGCACCAAAACCACTCCAAAAACTGCTGTTATAAATTACGGATTTTGGTGCGGATATGGAATAGAAACGCACATAAATCTGCATGGAAGTTCACACGGATCTTATGTGTGTTCACCTACACTCGTGTGCAGGCGGCCTAAGTTGCCGATCCGCCCCTGGATATCAGACTATATTATCTAAGATTTGCATCATGGAAATTTTTTACTTCTCACGTCAGTAAGGGTTAACATGAATGTGCATTAATTGTGGGCCATACTAGATGGATTAATGGTTCATTTTTTTCCATTAATAATATTTTAATAGAAAGTCTCCTTTTACTCCTTTGGTAGCAATAACTGCATTACTTCCTGAGGATTCCTGCTGATTTTGGCATGTGCTTTTTTACGCTGGTACCTCCTCCAGATCATCGTATCGGACATTGTCATTATACAGGCAATCCTGACAATGCTAGCAATGGACACAATCTCAAAGTAATCCAATAAAACCTGAGATACAAAGAGAGGAATATTTGTACAGTTACTACTAGTCGCGTCTTTTCTCCACTATAGTAACAGGATTTTTGTGTTACAAATGCTGTTAAAACTCAGTGTTTAAAAGGGTTTTCCGAGATTTTACTTCTGATGACCTATCCTCAGGAGAAGTCATCAGTACCTGATCAGTGGGGGTCCAACACCCGGGACCCCTGCTGATCAGCTGTTTGGTAAGGCATCGGCACTCGTAGCAGTGCCTAGGCCACGTGACTGATGAACGTGTCATCATGGGCCTAGGAAAAGCTGGGGAAAGGCCACAGTGCTCAGAGAAGCGTCTCTGACTTCTGAAACAGCTGATTTGTAGGGGTCCTAGGTGTTGGACCCCCACCAATCAGATACCGATGACCTATCCTGAGGATAGGTCATCAGTATTAAAATCTCAGAAAATCCTTTTAATTCTTAGGTGCCAGGAGTGAGATGAAAGGTAGATGGAGTAGGAGGCTGCCAAGGGCACCAGGGAAGACAATTGGGGCAATGGATTAAAACCCTAAGGTTGATGAACGAAGTGATGACACCAAGAGAAGAACTGAAGGAGGCAACAGACCCTCTTATAGACGTGATAGGGTGGCCATCTGGCCTGCAGTAAGATCTGCCTGTCTGTTGATGGTCTGGGGGTGAATGGAAATTCTGTGTCTTATAAATAATATTAAGGGGGAGCAACAGGGGGTATTTTAATGATTTTCCATCTAACAGCGATCATGCTGAGCTTTCAGGATTGAAGTTAGGGGGGAGGGGCTCGGAAATCTCTGTCTTGGGCACCAATAGAGCTTTTCCTACCCCTGTTGATACAATCTTCTCCCAGTCCTCTACATACCACAAAACTTGTTTGAGCTAAAAAATAACCTACTAGTGTAATTTAAAAACAGAGAAAACAGTAGTAAAGACAATAGAATAGTGACTTGGAGAGTGGAAGTCATTTTTTTCAAATATAAATTATTTTTATACAACAAACAGTAATGGATAACATCCCTGTTAATCTGTAAAAAAAACTATTTGTGATGTACAATACTATACTATACACTCTACTATCTTCTATTTCTCCTTGTAATCAGTGTTGTACTACACTATATTTACTTTCAGATATTCCTTTAAGCTTGACTGTCTTAACTAGAGATGAGCGAATTTCCGCTTATGAAATTTGTTCACACTTAGTTTGGTGGTAAAAGACGAATTGCGTTATTGATTCCGTTACCACGGACCATAACGCAATTCTATGACGGAATGCCTTTAGAGGCATTCCGTTATTCATTCCGTCATAATAGAAATGTATGGGCTGCAAAACTGATCCGTCCCGTTTCCGTTATACAAGGGAGGACTCCCCTGCATAACGGAAACGGGACAGATCCGTTTTGCAGCCCATAGACTTCTAGTATGACGGATTGCCTCTAAAGGCATTCCGTTATGCATTCCGTCATAGAAGTGCGTTATGGTCTGTGGTAACAGAATCCATAACGCAATTCACCTTACCACCAAACGAAGTGTGAACGAATTTCAATATATGAAATTCGCTCATCTCTAGTCTTAACCTGACATACTTAATTTAATAAATACTTGTATTTCCTATAGAAAAACTATTTTTGTTAGGACTTTGTTATGATGTTCCTCTAGTTATGCCTTCTTGAAATATATTGATACATTGACAACTGGACATTACCCTTCCCTTTATCAGTAGCACATGGTGTGTATTGAGTACCCCATTGACTAGGGAAATTGTAACACAAACGTTGTGCCATTGCCCTCTTATTTCTCATTGTATACCAATTGTGAAGCAGCGGCTCAACCTTATGCCCACAACCAAGGATCATCTTTGTCATTCCATATACAGTGCTCGCAGTTTTGGCCCTTGGTTTATAGGTCCCTTATATCAAATGTAAACGAGAAAAAATCACAGCACTCTCTTAAGCAAATCCTTAGTGTTATTAGCCGAATAA